>NW_005843273.1:163425-172797 GCF_000455745.1 Alligator sinensis | reverse complement strand
AGGGACCGCGCCCCCAGCCCAGCTTGGATATGGGGAACGACGGGAGCCGCTCGCACCCGTGCCCCCTCTGCGCCCCACACGCAGCCTGGCCTCCCCCACAAGAGGGGCCGCTCAGCGATGCTTGGTGCTGGGGGTTGCATGAGCTCGGGGGAGTGGCCTCCGCGCCGTGCTCGCCCCAACAGTATCCCTGAAGTCTAAGATAGTGTTTCCCAAGCAGTGTGCCATCAGAAATGAACAGGTGCGCTACGGAGTTTTCCCAGGCAGTGGGCTACAATTGAGGATGGGGAGTGTGAGGATGGGGGATACCTTAACAGGTGTGCCACGGCAAATTTGTATTAATGTAAGTGTGCTTTGGGCTGGAAAGGGTTGGTCTAGGAAGAGCCTGCCTCCCCAAGCCCTGGCTGTGCTGGGGGCTCTATTTTTCAAAGCTCCCTGTGCTTCCAGGGCTCCCCTGGGAATTGACAGGCCTGCTCTAGAAGCCTTAAAATTAAGGGCTTCAAGCCTGTCCCTCCAGTGATTCTCTTTGAGGGTGTTGCTGGGAGTGTCTTGGCCTCTTGTGGACTAAGATCAAGTGGGGGCATCTGAGTCCCAATACCGCTGGGCTTGGCCATGCTGCCTGGGACAGAGGATGCCCATGGGTTGTAGTGCCTTATGTGGTGTTTAGAATAATTGTGTTCTCCCTGCTCAAGCAATATGGTTTTTGGAACATTTGGATTCTGATCAATCAATATGATTTGGAAGTGATTTGACCTGGAACACAAAATATATTACAGCTAATAATAAAAAAGCCTTTTCAGTGTACCCTGCACTATTTTGGGGTGTTGGTTGTAGCCCTCTTGGCTTAAGGACACAGGCAGGCAAGGTTCTTTGGGTAAATGGGTAAATGTTATCTTTTTATTAGACCAAGTAAATAATTGAAAAAATAGTTTTTTGCAAGCTTTCAGGCACAAGTACCCTTCACTGTTGTTTGTGTGACTTGCAGTTTAAGCCCAGAGATTTCAAATAGGGAACCCATAGTACCAGCAAACACTGACCTATTTTGGTCTTTTGGAATTCTTTATGCCTAATGAGTTGCTCTGTTATTTTCTGTAATCCAGTAATGAGTGAAAGTTCACAGGTAACATTTTCTGAGGGGTGCTTTGAGTTTTTGGAGGTGTGACTTGCATATAAAGTGGTGAAGAAGCTCTGGGTGGTTGGTGGCAGTAACATCAGGATTCCTTGAAAAGTTCTCAGAGTTCACTTTGCTAGGAGAATCATTAATTTCCCTGGTGTGGACCAGGTACTGACAGTTGGTGCGACGCTGATCCATTGCCAATGTGAAGCATTGAATTAAGCTGTTAAATTGAATATGGCTGTTAATAACATCTGAAGTGTTCCTGTGCATTTAAAGTTTAGGTATTTTGTTGATTTGCAGATAACTGATGTTTGTTACTCTGTAAGCAGTAAGCAAAAAAAACACCCCAGGGATTAGTTTAGATTATAGATTTTAGGTGAATTGCTCATTTATGCCTAGACAATGAAGTACACATGTCAGATGGGAGGGAGCGCAGGGGCTGGGAGGACAGGATTACAGTTCTCAGTGATCTTGAGAAACGATCTGAAATCAAAATAAATGCAAGAAAAAGACATAGACATACTTCCTTCTAGCCAAAGAAAGGCATGCATAGATACAGAATGGAGATGATGTTGATAAATACATTGAAGTAACTGGCTAGGTAGCGTTGCTTTAGTAGAGAGACTGGGGATTATAGTGGAGCATAAGAAGAAAATGATTCAAGAGTTATGCTTTTATTAACCCTCCCTCCCCCCAATAAAAAAAAACAATTACATGTCAATCTGGCCTTTTAACAGAGGGTGCAGACATCTGTAAGAAGAAGAGAAACATTTCAAAGGCCCAGCTGTACAAATACATGCTCTTGGAAACATTCCAAAAGCAGCTGATGCCATCTGACAGTATCTCTTTAAATGAAATGACTCCTGGATCATTTCACTTTTTGGTATGTTTGTTGGGATGGGAGAGCAAGTGGACAGCCTGTCAACTATCCAGCTAAAGAGTCCCTGGTACTCCCTGCTGGGACCATCACTGCTGCCTGAGCCAACACTTCTCTCCATCTAGACTCCTGCCAACTTGTGGGGAGCCACTGCTTCTGCCAGGAAAGGTTTGAGGAATTTAGAGTCAGGGTGGATTTGATTGAAATCAAATTGGTTCAAATCACTGGTCAGGAAGCCTCGGTTTAATCATTGTTTTTTACAAAAAGTGCGTTCTTGTTGGTTGATATCCTTTATTCATTTAACTTCTTTAAACTTTGCACTTTTAGTGAGAGGTAAAGGAGTGACTGTACACAAAAAACTGCAGAGAGATAAGAGGGCTGATGGGTAATCAGGTCTGTTTTCTGTCATCTCCATATACAACTTTTAACAAGGATGTTAGCTCTGGAGACAAATCCACAGTGTGAGAACTGAAACTAAGCAGCACAGAGATGCTTAATGGGAACTTCTAAATCTAGACAGAGCGCTGAGTCCCATTGGGTATAGTGGTTTTCTTTAGTCGTTACTAATCCATAGAGGAGCCTCTGGGAACTCCATAAGATTGGGCCCCTAATGTAGTCCGTGGCTTGTTGTGACCTATTTATAAAACTTTTCTAAAAAGCTTAAATTAATATATTGTCTCAAACAGTATATAATTAGAAGTTATAATCCCTGTTCCATGATATCTTTGAGCTTTAACATATTTTGAATTAAAACTATCTTTATATAGGTTTATTTTTTTAAAAGCATCTTAAAAAATAAAGTAATACAATCACATGAAAAAAATCTGATTTAAATTAAAAAATCAATTTATTTATTTATTTTAAAATAATTGATTGTTATCCACCTGTTTAGAGTTGGATAATTTATTTACTTGGTTATGGGATTTTGGTTGGTGGTAGAGGAGGTTGTAGTGTTTTTAAATATTTGTGAATAGGTGCTGTATGTGTGTCCCTTGGATGAACTGATTTTTATTTTTTTAAACATTTTCAAGTGTGTTTTACTGGAAACATTTGAGTTCCATCTCTGCAACCTGATGTGTCAAACACAAGACCTGGGAGGTAATTCGTTTCCTCTAGGTACTGATGAGGCCTCTGCTGGGCTCTATTTTTCAGTTTTGACCAGTACAATATAAGAGATTTGTGAGCATACTGGAGATTATCTGAAGGGGAGTAGCAAGAATAAGTGGCTTAGAAAAAATAACTTGGGAGGAAAAGTTGAAGGCATTAGGTTTGTTGTTTATAGAAGAGAGAGAACTAAATGGGAGGAAGTGACAGAATTTCCAAAATGTAAAAGGTTGTCAAAAAGAAGGCAGCAATCAATTGTTCTCTGTATCCACTGAAGGTAGTCGAGCATTGTGCTCCATTAGCAATGGTTTTCAGTTTTATATTAAAAAGGCTTTCCTAGGCATAAGGAAAGGTGGAGGCTTTTGTTTTTTGTCATCTGTTGTCTGTCAGGGATGATCATGGGCAGGAAGAGGGACTAGGTAACAACTGAGATCCCTTCTGGCTATACTCTCCTATAAACACTAGTTTTGTTGAGGTGCCAAGTGCCTGCTGTGATGAATTTGGAACTATGTGCAATTTATCCCTGAGGAATGTAGGACTCAAAGGGACCTCCTGGGCCAACATGTCCTTTCTTCTGTGTTCACAGGGGAATTACCCATAATTGACCCTTTCAGACCTTCACACAAGAGTACATGACACAGAAGCAGAGATGCCATGAATTTCCTGTAATACACCATAGGTAAAAGCAGGGGAGAAGTGCCGTGCTGCTAATGACAGAGATGCAGTTAGTTGATGTTCAGAGATTCCTAGGAACGGTGCCAGGTGCTACAAAAGGCAAGAATCCCCAGAATCCTTTCCAATCTGACTTACCGGAAAAATTTTCTCACTGACTCCAACTTTGATGGCATGATCCTCTAACTAGGAATTGCTATTTTTATTAACGTAGTATGGGGTGGCCAACCTGTGGCATGGGTATCACAAGTGGGACAGGCAGCATAGCAGCAGATAGGTCAGGGTACAGAAGGCAGAGCAACAGATTGTGCAGGGAGCACAGGGCAGAATAAGCTACGCAGCAGTTTGGGCAGAAGGGGATTGCAGTATTGCTAAGGGAGGGCATGGGGCTTAATTTGTAGCATGCCTGCCAAAAATTTCCACTGACATGGAGCTTGCTGCCAGGAGCACAGTGTACCCCCATTAGAAATCCTCAACCTTAACAATGGCTTGTGACCCAATAGTACCAAGGAAGGCAAGCCCCAACCCTCCTGCCTCACAGGCCAACGGAAGCCCTGAAACCAAAGGATTTTTAGACCGCTAACCCACTGCAAAAGCACTATTTCTGTACTCCAACATGGGAATTGCAAGTATTTGATTCAACATATTGCATATGCTAATGTTGACCCCCAAACTGCCTATCTTCTACTATCCCGTCCATAAGCTTGGTTTTATTTTTAATGCGGTTTAGGTTCTTGGCTTCAGTTAATGGTCATTTAATTTTGTCCTGGTGGTGTTTTCCATTTTTAAAAGTTCTTCCCCAGCTTCAGTGTTCGGCTCACAAAGACATGTTAAAAAATAACTGTATCCCTTCCTCATCTCTATTTTGTTCAGTTAAACAAGCTAAGCTAATTTAATGTGTACACACTTTACACACTGTATGTGTGTCCCTTGGATGAACTGATTTTTATTTTTTTAAACATTTCCAAGTGTGTTTTACTGGAAACATTTGAGTTCCATCTCTGCAACCTGATGTGTCAAACACAAGACCTTAAATTAGCTTTATTGACTCCAAGATGAACATGAGCCGCCAATGCCAGACTGCAGCCAGCAAGGCCAGCCATACCTTGTCATGCATCCAAAGGTGCATCTCAAGCCGGTCCAGAGAGGTGATACTCCCCCTCTATGCGACTTTGGTCAGGCTGCAGTTGGAGTATTGTGTCCAGTACCGGGTGCGGGCAGCAGGACAGGCCCTACGAGGAGAGAGTGAGGGACCTGAACCTGTTCAGCCGCAGCAAGAGGAGGCTGAGGGGGCTGGTGGCTCATCAGGGGAGGTAACCACAAATAGGTAGAGCCCTTTTCTCCCCAGCACCACCTGGGGTGACGAGGAACAATGGTAATAAGCTGATGGAGAATAGGTTTAGGTTAGAGATCAGAAGGCAATATTTTACAGTTAGGGTAGCCAAAATCTGGAACCAACTTCCCAAGGAAGTGGTCCTCGCCCCTACATTGGGCAAATTCAAGAGGAGTTTGGATGATCACCTGTCTGGGGTCTTGTGCACCCAGCATTCATTCCTGCCTGTGGCCGGGGGTCAGGCTAGATGATCTTTTCAGGTCCCTCCTGACCTAGCTACTATGAAACATTCTAATATTATAAAAGCCTTAGTTTGTCTGTCCGTAATGCTGTATTTGCACTCTGATTGGTTGTCTGAAACAATCAATCGGAGTTCTCCAAGAGCGTTCCACACAGGAGGCAGCGGTGAAGCGCTGTCATGATGGCGGGGACAGACTGGGGGAGAAAGGCGAGTGCTTCTCCGCCCCCCCCTCCCCACCTCCCCAGTGGGTGGAGTGGGCCCATACCCCAAGCAGGGGAAGGGGGCCTCTGGCCTGGCTGGGGGTGAGGAGGAGGAGGCCTGAGCCTGAACGTGGAGGGGGGTAATGGGCCTGGACTCAATGCGGTGGGGGGGAAGGGAGGAGCAGGCTTGGGCCTGATTTGGCGGGGAGGGGAGGAGCTGGCCTGGGCCCAACACACCAGGAGGGGTGGGGCCGAATCCCGAATGGCAGGGGTCGAATGGGCCAGGATGAGAGGGCGGGGGACGCAGACAGGAGGCTCTGTCCTCCCCCACCCCCCCCCCCCCCCCCCCCGGTCATCCTTGACGGGCAGTTTTCTAATACCTTTATATTCTCTTCCTGCATTGTATTCACTGATTTGTCCGTTTCATTGATTCAGCTATAAAATGGGTGAAAATGCAAAGATAGTCATGTCTAGGAGTACACAGTCTTTCAGATTCTTAGTTTTTACTTCGCTGCTATTGATGGCAGCACAGCAGCAGAACGGAGTTGGGTAGCTCACCTCGTATTGTGTATAGCAGTGGCGGTCAACTTTTTTAGCAAGTTTGCCATAAGCTAAGCCCTGTTTCCTTTCTAAATACACTGTTTCCTCCCTGAATACAGTCTGATGCCTGCCTTCCTCTTCCTTTCTACTGCCCTGCGCTTCCTCTACCTGATAGTTTGTGCCCTGGGGCACCAGAATTAGAGGCACTTGATTTTCTGACCGAGGAAGTAGAGGCCAGATTCTGCTGGGAGAGGTGTTTTTGTCAAAAGCCAGGTTAACCTTTTTCTGCCCCCACAACTGCCAGAGGAAGATCCAAAGCCCTGAATTTGGTGGTGGCTGCAAGGCTAGGAAAGGGTTAAACTACCTCTTGGTCATGACCAGGGAGCTGTGGGTTTCCCCTTGCAGGCTGTTAGGGGGGCAGATGGAGGCAGCCGTGGTGAGGGAGGGAGTGGGACAGGGTTGGAGGCTGGGGTTGCCTGACTGGGGCAGCAGGACAGAGCTATGAGTAGAGCTGGTTCCCTGCCCCTGTGTGCATTCCCTGGGAGGGGTTGGGCAGCAGAGGCACCATGCCGGGGTGCGTGGGGGAGCAGCACTTGCCTCTCCAGATTTGTGTACGGAGTGGGGAGGGTGCAGGCTGCCCACTGCGGGACTTGAGGCCCCCTGCCCTGCTGCCCTCCCCCTGTGGGCCTCCATGGCCCAGTGGGTAGGACCTGGCATGGGAGGCCAGGGAGAGAAGACTTAGTCTGTTGCCATGATGCTAAAGTGAGGTGCTCCCTGCCTGCCTGGGAAGAGGGGGAGGGTACAAATCTGTGCCATTGCTGCTGCCGGGGAGCATGGGGTACCTCGCTGTGGTGATGCAGCTGATGTGGGGCTCGCAGGGGTGGCGGCACCGGATCTGTCTAGCCTACCATGCTGGGTCCTGCTTCCTGGGTTACAGAGACCCCTAGGAGGAGGGCAGCAGGGTGGGGAGCTCTGAGCCCCTCGGTAGGTAGCCTGTGTCCTTCCCCGCCTTTCACAGGCTCTGCTTGCCTCTGGTCTGGCTGTACCTCCCAAGGGGGGCAGGTTCCATGCTCCGCTGTGGCCACAGCGATTGCTGCATCCTGTGTGTGGCAGCCGGGACTTAGGAGCTGTTGGCTGGCTGTGGCACCTGCGGAGCAGGGAGTGGGTAGGATGCAGCCGCTCAGTCCCATAGCTCTGGCAGCTGGTGGCCCGCTTCAGCAGGGATGGGGGACAGCTGGGGACTCCAGTTCGGGAGTGAGGGGTCTCGGCAGGGACAGGGAAGCTGTGACTTGGGAGTGAGGGGCACCAGCAGGGCTGGGGTGTGGGGGGCTATGGGTTGGGAGTAAGGGGCACTGGCAGGGGTGTGGGGCTGTGGTTTGGGAGTGAGGGAAAATGACATGGGCACAGGGCTGTCCCTGGGGGGGTTGAACCAGGGCAACCACCCCGGGCCCTGCGCTTTTGAGGGGCCCCACAGACAGTGCTATACAGGCCCTGCCACACACTGTCGCTGCTGGGTGCTGCTGGCTGTACTGCCACGAGTGCTGTCGGCGTAGGCCCCCCTCTTGACCCACCCCGGGCCCTGCACACTGCTAGGGATGGCTCTGTGGACAGGATACAGGCATATCAGGGCTGCTCAGCACCACAAAGGGGGACAGCCACAGCTGGACCCACATCCTGGTAAATGAAGGGGGCAGGGGAACCTCTGATTTTTCTATAATTAAAAAAAAACAAAATCAAACACCAAAACTATATAGTTATTTAGAATTTATTTTATTACAATGATGCACTGGTAGGCTTCCATATTGCATTACAATGTTAAATATATCAACAAAAGATTGTGTTCAACTGATACCTATGTATATGGTGATGTTTCATTTTAATCATGGAAAAACAGGTACTCTGGGTTTTTTAATCAGATAATTTTGATTTTATTTTATTTTTATTGGAGAATTTGGCATTTTTAAACAGAGAAAGCCAGGATTCCCGGTCATGATACTGTAACAGCTGTTCCATGTGGCTGGAAGCCTGAGTGCCTGAGGCTCCAGTGCCCCACACAGTAGTTGCCTGGGTCACTTCTCACGTGTGCTACTGGATGGCCACTCCTGGTGTCGATTTAAAAAAATATATATATTTTTCAGGGAGAAATTCAACAAGATATTTATCGTTCTGACACATTAAAAGAACATTATTCTCATTTTAGTTTAGCAAAGTTGTCTATGCAGAGCTTTGAAATTGGGTCCTTGAGGTGAATGAGAATGAAGTTCATTCTAAATTTACAAAAGTCCATTTTAAGTATTTTATTATCGTTAATTTAAACTCAATGAACTGCTGGGCCAGATCCGGACTGCAGGGCTTTGGCTGTGGCTGCCACCACTTTTGTTTTAGTGTGGCCAGTACCCAGCCAATTTTAGGCACAAACGATGACCAAAACACTAAATTCTGTGGCAGCTTTTAGCTCCTGGGTACTGGCCATGCTTATACTGCAGCTCCAGCAGTCACAGTAACAGGGTTGAGTGCAGTGGCACTAACTCCCTGGCTGCTGGCAGCTGCTGCGAAAAGCCCCATGGACTGGATGACCCATCTGGCTGGTAGGCCAGAGGGTTTTCATCTCTGACTTAAAGTAATGACAAGTTAATACAGTACATTCTTAATTTTTCTAGTTCACCTTTTAGGTCAGGGGCGGGCAATTATTTTGGGCGGAGGGCCACTTACCCACTTTTGGCAGGCTGTCAAGGGCTGCATGGATAGCCCCGTCCCTTGATGGGTGCCCCGCCTCTTGACAGGTGCCCCACCCCCCGGGTCACCATCTTGGGACCAGTGTCCCAATGTCTTGGGACCAGTGTCCGAAGGCCAGCACTGGTGGGGCCCAAAGCAGGACACAGACTGGCAGGGTTCTGTGGAGCCGGGCTGGGCTGCACCAGCAGGGAGAGGGGGGAACTGGCTTGGCTCTATAGAGCCCCTGCCAGCTGGGACCCCGTGTTCCTGCCACCCTGCTCTGGGCCCCACCGGCACTGGCCCCAGGACACCGGTGCAGTTCCTGTGCTCCCGCTGGCTCCCTGCCCACTCACTCCCGGTGCCCCCCAGCCCTGTGGTACAGGCGGGGAGCAGCACACAGCTCTGACCCCCTGCTCACCAGCAGGGAAGAAGCTGGTGCTGAGTGTGGGGAAAAGGAGCCCCTTGCCCGCCCCATGGCCAGCGCTCCCTGGTGCAGGCACTCTGGAGCAGGCACAGGCAGCCCCCATGCAGTCTGCAAGTGGCTACAAACCCAGGGGCCCGCCCCAGGGGGGGGGG
>NW_005843273.1:156947-163289 GCF_000455745.1 Alligator sinensis | reverse complement strand
CACTGCCCTGGAGTGGGGGGTGCTGCCTGTGCCTGCTCTGGACAGCCCCACGCTGGCTGCAAGTTGCTGCAGCAGGGAGCGCCAGCCACGGGGCAAGGGAGGGGCTGCTTTCCTCCATGCAGGGAAGGAGCCTGGGGAAAAGATGAGCGCAGCAGCGGCGGAGGGAAGCGGCCCTTCCCCCACCCTATGGCCTGCCCGCCCAGAGCTCGCACGCTGGGCAGCCTAGAGACAGCGGTGGCAAACACTGCCCTGGAGTGGGGGGTGCTGCCTGTGCCTGCTCTGGACAGCCCCACGCTGGCTGCAAGTTGCTGCAGCAGGGAGCGCCAGCCACGGGGCAAGGGAGGGGCTGCTTTCCTCCATGCAGGGAAGGAGCCTGGGGAAAAGATGAGCGCAGCAGCGGCGGAGGGAAGCGGCCCTTCCCCCACCCTATGGCTGGGACTCCATGATGCAGTAGCTCACAGCCCGCGCGGGGCTGTCCTGAGTAGACACAGGCAGCCCCAGGGGGGCTGCGAGTGGCTGCAGTGTGGCACCGGACACGGGGCTGGCTAGTGGACAGTTCTGCCCCCACCCCTGGCTCAGCTTTTCCTCGGGGTCCTCCTCTGCCCTTCCCCTGCCCCTTCCCCCTTACCTGAGGTTCCAGTGTGGGGAAGCCCTGTGGTCCCAGGCCAGAAGCGGGGCAGCCTGGGGCTTCTGGCTGGATGGGTGAGGCCAGGCAGGCCCTGCTGTTGTGGGAGCCCACTGGGCTTCCCCTGGGTCCTACTGCCCTTGGTTCCTGTCATTTTTGACAGGAACCAAGGGCAGATGAATACTAATTTTCTAAATTTTTTAGGGTCCTTGTGGGCCAGATTTGTCCCACAGGCTGGATTTTGCTCACTCCTGTTTTAGGTTCATGAGCTGTCATTTGGCTTTTTTTACAAGCATTAAAATGTATACCACAATATGAATATTAAAAATAAGTGTAGAATTTATTCCACTTATCTAAGTGGACTTTTTGATTAACTGCATAATAATGTCCGTTTCTTTTCCTGTTGCATATATGGTAAGAAACATTGATTATCTACGTACATGTTAGTTAAACTTAGTGGGGAGCAAAAAGTTGCTTTATATACTTTCTAATATAACGATACTGTTTAACTGGATAATAATTAGCGCCCTAAAAAGTGAAGGGAAAACAGCTATAAAAATAGTGCTCCTAGGAGCCTGCAATTGACAGGAGCTAATTGTTTTTTTTTTTTAATATGCTTTCTCCCTTCATTTCAAGGCTGCTAATACCACAATGCTGACAGTGATTGATAAAGGTTAATATGTATTTATGTAAACTTCATGCAGACAATGTTCTTTAAGTTCATGGCCATGCTATTTAGAACTTTAATAGTATTTTTTTTATTTTTAAAATATACATACTGCTTCACTACTTATTATTTTAACATATTTTTCATACAAATGTATTCATGTCATTGTACTATTTATATTTTTGACCTCTCTCTTTCTCTTCCCTCTCTTCATAGTCTGGTGAAAGAATCTTTATTTCTGTAACGTGGACACCCTTAGAAGAAGGAAGGGTCCGAGAACTGATAACATTTGTTGTTAATGGCATTGTAAAACATCAGGCTATATTGTTGGGTGTGGCCGAGCAGCCTGAGAGAAAAAAAGTAAGTAGGTTTTTAATTAACAATTCTGTTTTTTACGTTAAATTTAACTTTTGGCTTCAACTTTGCAAAATTTTGGGCTGGCTTGCAGAAATTTTCTGTTAACATAGAAATTAATATGTTTTTGTTGCCCTTTGGGAGACCACGCTACTGGAATATTTGCTCCCATAGTCCAAATGACCCAAATTTGTTGTTAGGCCCCTGGCACACAGAATCGTAGAAGATTAGGGTTGGAAAGGACCTTGGGGGAAGTCATCTAGTCCAGCTGCCTGCTCAGAGCAAGACCATCCTCAACTAGATCATCCCAGCCAAAGCTTTGTCTAGCCAGGTCTTAAAAAGTTTCAAGGATGGAGATTCCATCACCTCCGGGTAACCTGTTCCAGTGTTTTATCACCCTTCTAGTGAGAAAATTCTTCCTAATCTCTAACCTAAACTTCCTTTGCTGCAACTTGAGACCGTTGTTACACCTAAGACATGATTAACTGGTTAATCGCATCTTAAGTTGTTACCAGGCTACACATTACATAAAAAAAAAAATTTAATAATTAGGTGCACCAATATATTGTTTGCATATTGGATTGGCACCGATTTAAAAGGAAAATTAACATTATCAGCCTTTTTTGGCCGGTGTAGCCAATAACGTTGCTGATAAATGCAGTGTGCTAGGCAGCCAGAAATGCAGCCAGGCAGCTTGGAGCAGTGCCCTGCAGATGAGTGTGGTGGGGGGAGGATGGGGGGAACAGGCATTGGGGTGCAGATCAAGGCCCCCAGGGTGAAGGAGGCAGTGGGCCAGGGGCAGGCACTGCCCAGGACTAGGAGCGGGACAGCGGCTGCTCACCACTGTTCCGTGCTGCCCTGTCTCTTCCCTGCCCCCCCCCGGTCACAACCCGGAATGGCAGGGAGCAGAGGAGCTGTGCAAAAAATCTCCTTGCCGCTTCTCACCCCTCTGCCCCACTGCTGCCCTGACAACGCGCCTCCTGGGTATGGGGCTATGCCCTTCAAAGTAGCAACAGGTCCTGGAGGCACGTCTCCAGGGCGGGGTATGGGGGGAGCTCGCACAAGTAAGGAATCTCCGTACAGGTCTCCAGCTGTGCCGGGTCGCACCCACTGGCTCTGGAGGCCCCAGGGGAGGGAAGTGGGGTGGGAGCTCGAGCCCACAGCATGCGCCTACCCTGGGTACAGATCTGGGGGGTATGGGTCCCCTCTGCCCCTCAGGAGTGCGTATGGCAGCAGGAAGCTGGCTTTCCCCTTCCCTTAGACAAGCTGGCTTTCCCCCTCCCCTGCCCCCTCCCACCTGTGGCCCTGTCCTGCTCCCTGCTGGGGCCCGGCAGCCGCACATTGCTGCCCTGGGCCCCAAGCCCCACCCAGCTAGACAGTAGCCCCAGCCTTGCCCAGCTCCCTCCTTACAGGGGCTTCAATCCCCTTTCCCCCTTCCCCCCAGCACTTACCTGCTGGAAGTGCTCTGCAGGCTCCCTGGGGCCACGTGCATGTCTATGCATGTGGTGCCCTCTGTCTTTCCACCTTCCTCCCACTCCTTCCCAGATCCCTGCAGGCTGGCACAGTTCCAGCCTGCAGGGAGCTCATTGAAAATGGCAAAATCTATGGGTTTCTCTGGTAAAGTGAAAAATCTGCATTTGCCTCTGGTAAAAGGCAAAATCCGTGGTTTACTCTGTTTTTCCATGGGAAGCATAAAACCTGGATCCCTTGTAATAAGGCATGTTGGAATCTGATGCTGGATCCCATAATCATGCCTCCTGCTATGCATGTGTAGCATGGCAGGAGGTGCAGTTTAGGGCATTCTGCACCAGATCTCATTGCACCTTCACTTGCACGTCTGTCAGGGACCTTGGAGTACAGTGTAGAATTTTCTTTCTTCATTCTAAGGAATAAAGAATTGTGAAGGTGGAGAATTTTGGAGTAGAGCTGCTTTAATTTCTTTTCCAGATTTGTTTTATATCAATTGTATTGTATAGTAGTGTTGTGTTTTAGTTTACAAGATTGGTATTTTACAGTTAGGGTACTGGCTGCTGCAGCGTATGGGTGGTTGGTGCTTCCTTTGTTCTTTTTCTTTGATATCATGTTTGTGTTTAAAGGTTGAAAATAGCTCACGTACTAGTAATGATGTGATGATTTTTGCACCAGTCTGTTTGTAGCAGCTTGTTTTATATGCATAAGCAGGAAGAAAAGTGCTCATCTAGAAACTCTAATAGTATTGTTGGCTGTTTCGCTCTATTTTTTTCCAGAAGAGTCTTGGGGACGGTATAAGAAGGAAAAATCCATCTGAAGCATCTATTACTATGAGAACTAGAAAAACCCAGTCAAATATTAGAAAAGTTAATAAAACCTTTCGTGTTTCTCAAAAAGCAGACAAAGTTAGAAGCCCACTCCAGTCCTGTGAAAACTTGGAAATGAGGGAAGATAATGTGTCCTCAAGAAACAAGTCTCTTCTCACTTTAGAAAGCAATCTGCCTATATCCCCAATCAGTCCTATGTTGCAAGAAGGTAATGATTTCACCTGCACTCCTCTCTCAATGAGACGATCTACTACCTATTCAGTTCTTCATACAGCTGTAAATGGAGAGATAATATCGGAAACAGATGCCTGTACCATTAAGAAATCACATAATGAGGAAACAAAATCTGCAAGTTCACACAACTCTTCCATTGAATCATTAAAAGCACAAAGGTCAGATAATGAAGAAGTTCTTAATGGTATGCTTTCATCTGTTTGTACTCCAGAGAGGTCAGCAGCTTTGCCCATTTTAACTGATAAGAGATTTTTAAGTCCCGATTCCTTTATAAATGACAGTTATCAAGTTAATGTTGATGTTGTTCCAGAGCAAGTTGTTCCAATTCTGTCACCTGAGCAGTTTGTAAGAGACAGTTTCTCAGCTATACAGTCTGTTTCTCAACTCCATGAATCAGTGTTGCCATCATCCTCCTCCAGTGGGGAGGTTTGCCAGACAAAGAGGCCAACATGGGAAGAAAATCAAGAAAAGAAGGTAATAGCTCTGCATGTAGCAAAAGACTTTTCAAATGATGATGTTCTTGATGATGCGTATACAGTGAAATCTCAGTTAGTTAACTATAACAAACCTAAACAAAATCATCTCAGTTTTCCCAATCCCGTTTGTAGTCACTCCCAAAGGGAAAAACTAAAGAAACGTCCAGTGCTTTCTGCCACTGTCATTAAAAATAAGCCTGAGGTTCCTGAAGGAAAAGTAATACAGACAGGTAATTCAAAATCTAGGAAATGCCTTAATAGTGCAATAACGGAATGTGCAAGTGTGGTTCCTGGACATACAGGGGCAGAAATATATCAATACCTTCCAGTTATAGAGCCTATTTCAGGTGAAATTGAAGATTACAAAGTTGAAGCAAGTTCATTGTCCACTGGATCAACTTCACTTTGCCGTAAAAGGAAAAGTGAGGTATTTTTTGGGGACCATAAGGCTATGGCTCCAGAGTGCACAGAAGAAACGGAAACCAAAAGGATCTTTATATCTTGCATGGACAATAAAGAACAGACTACTCAAAGGCTGCCAGTCTCCAAAAGCTTCACCAACAGAGAGAAATTAACTTGGAGAAAGAAAGTTGGTAAGCCTTTTTCTTTTATGTATTTCTAAATTAAAAGAAAATTAACTTCATGTAGGAAGATGTAGCATATTCAATTTTCTGGCCACAGCTGTTCAGATTTTAAATTTCTCTGCCACAAGTCCTCACAAAAACCATTTGGGAGTGTTACAGGTAGCCGTTCTGGGCTGAGCTAAAATGTGGTCTGCACACCTGTTCCTGAGGCAACCGCCCACCTTCTCACCTGCCATGCCTTGCTGTTAATTAATTAATTGATGTTAATTAGCGGGAGGCTGCCATTGTATTGCCCCGTTGCCAGGGGGCGCTATCTGCGGCTCCGTTTCCTCCCCTACACCGCAGTCCACACCTCGCCGATGGAATAGCCGTTGTCTCAGCTCTATCACTATCTGGCCCCTTCTTGGTCTCTCTGGGCCCTCCTTCCTTGGATATACACTCCCTCCGGTGCTAGGGCTCTCCCCGGCCCTATCTCACTCTGTGCCCTCTTCTCTGGGCCTCATCTACAATGCGGCCCCCGCTCTGTACACAGATTGAGCATTATCTTGATACCAGTGGTGTTTCTGCAGACAGCCTTGCAAATGGAAGCTTACAAGCAATTTTTTTGTGAGCTGGAAAGAAATGCAATTCGCTCACCTAGGGAGGTCATGGTTCTACTCAGCAGACGGATGAAGCCTTACCTTTCTCTTTGACAAAAACAGTTGGTGAACGTGGGATCCCATACCCCAGCATGGGCTACAGCTCAGGGGTCTGCTCTCCGGCACCGATTGGCACTGCTGCAATTTGGGCACCTTGTTGGCTTCACTGAGTCACCCTGTCCCCTTCACGTATACACCCCTCTCCAACATGTGCACATGTGTGTACACCCCCCCCCCCACATACACCCCCCCACACACACCCTTGGTTCCCAGGAGCCCTAATAATGGGGCAGGACACTGCAGAAGCCTGCTACTGAGTCTATCCCCTATAGATAGAGGATGGCCCTGTCTGGGAGTGTCCCTGTGTGACGGCATCCCTTGGGTTCTACCAGCTCATTCTTTGTGGCCACACAGCACCTTCCCCCACCACTGCTGGCAGGCACCTGCGCCTGCCCCAAGCAGCCCGG
>NW_005843273.1:147063-156937 GCF_000455745.1 Alligator sinensis | reverse complement strand
CCCCCCCGCCACTCCAGGACTTTTGCTTCAAATTTTCACCAACTGGCCAGGACACCCAGAGGGCCTATGAAATCAAGGACTGTCCTGACCAAACTGGGACATATGGTCACCCTACTTATAATACAGTGAAAACAGGCCCTATGTGCTTTGTCCAGCATCATATCTAATAACCAACAAAATGAATAAAGGGAGTCAGTGCTACAATCCTTAATTGCTTTGCTTTTTAATGGCAGTTTACCTTTATTACTGATGCATGATCTTTAACATTTTAGGTTCATCTCTTCAGAAAGCATCTAAAACTAGTAACAGGACAACTAAACCTGTGGTTGGTGTGGCACAGTCTCACCTGACCTTTGTCAAACCATTAAAAACAGGTAGGCAAATTTTCAATACCTACAGTTGAGGAGAGAAATGTTTCTTTAAATGAATCTTAGAATTGTTTCATTTCTATTAGAGATGCACCTCAATTTAGGAAGGATTAAACAAAGGTCTGTACCTCAAGTAACAAGTTTAACATATTACTGCACAAAATAGATTTCTAACTATCGGAGGAGTAAAATTTTGGACGGTCTTCCAAGCCAAGTTGTGGACGGTAAGAGCATGGAACATGAATCTCTTTCAAATTGAGCTGGATATGTTTATGGAAGGAGTGGTGTGATAGGACAGGGAGTTCTGGTTCAGCACAGTGTGGGATATGAAGTAATGTATTTTGTGGATCTCAGGTTGGGGTATAAAGGTGCACCCTGGGGAATTATGCAATTTTGTGCATAAAAGGTGTAACCCTGCATAATTGCATACTTTAACCATGGCTGGCTCTTTGATTTGGAGGCACAGAGCTGCGAGACCATACAGCTCTGAAAGTGGGGAGGGGCAATCTTGTGGGGGGGGGTGGGGGGAAAGCATGGTGTTTGTGGGTGGGTATTGGCCATGTGCCCCCAGGCCGGGCTGGCTGGCTCAGTGCCTCCACGTGGACTTTCAGCACTCCAGTGGGAAGCCACGTGTGGAGGCCTAGAGCCTGCCTGGCTTGATGCATCCATGTGTGGCTTCTTGCTGGGGTGCTGGAAGACCCATGTGAAGGGCTGGCCTGGCCTGATGACGCATGGATCAGGAACCACATGCTGCGGGCTAGGCAGGAAGCCGCATGTGGAGGCACAGTCATGCTCTGTTGGGCTGAGCGGGCTCCTGCTTGCCTCCACCTGCAGCTTCCTGCTGTAGTGCTGGAAGCCCCAGGTAGAGGCATGGAGCCTGCCTGGCTCAGTGGCTTGCGGCTACTGGTCCACAGGCCAGGAGTGGGCTGAGCCAGCCAGCTCCATGCTTCCATATGGGGTTTTCAGCACTCCAGCGGAAAGTCGCACACGGAGGCACAGAGCCCACCTGGCCCAATGGCACGTGGCTCCTGCCTCCAGTGCTGTGAGCCCCACGTGCTGGCCCCCAATTCCAGCGCTAAAGATTTCAGAGAAGTGTACAAGTGTTTCAGACCTCTGGCTGGAGAGCAGAAAAGTCTCCTTAAAGGCAAGCTTTCTAGCCAGGGGATGATATGGAAATGCTCCTTTGGCTCCCATCCACTCTTTTGCCAGATAGGTTGTCTCCAGTGGTTGCCATGTAGGCCTGGATCTGGGCTTTGGGCAGCTTCCACAAGAATGCCCTTGATCAGCTGCAGATTTTCTTTTTGTGTTGGGAGAGGTGTTTTTCCTGGCACAGGTGTAATGCCTGTCTGTAGCCAGAGAGTTTGCTGGTTGCCTATTGGGGCCAAGAGAAATTCCCATCCCCATGAATGCTACTGGGTTTGTTTGTTTTTTTACTTTCATCTAAGTCACTACAGTGTTGGCCATGTGTAAGACTTGGGGAGGAAGGGGTTGAAGCGGGAGAGAAGAGTTTTGACTGGGTTGTTCTGATGCTCCTGCCAGTACATAAAAAGAAGAAAACAGGTTTCTTGTTAGAGGTGTTTTGGTCTCCCACTGATTTCTTTGGGACCAGGAGGGAATTTTTCCTCCTGATCAGGTTATTGGGGGAGAGGGGGGTGTGGTTGTATCAAACTCCTCCTAAGATGTTCTGAGCATATATGAATCAACTCCATTGTTGCAGTGGCTGGAATTGGCAATGGCCCAATCTCCCCTTTTTTTCCTGATGGCATTTTTATATATTTGCTACTGAGTTTGGAAATTCCTTGGGTTAGCAATTGCCTGTGAATGCATGGGTCAGAACTCAGTGGTCTAGGTCAGGGGTCAGCACCTATGGTCTGCAGGAGCCATTGGATCCGGCTTGTGGACGTGGGGCTTTGGTGAGGGGGGACTTCAGCTGTGGGTGCTTTGCCTGTGCTGTGGTGGGTCACTCTGGCCCGTAGTCAGAAAAGGTTGCTACCCCTGGCCTAAGAGGCAACTTCCAGTCTTATTTTCACAATTAGTTTGATCAGTCTAAGGTAGGGGTGGCCAACCCACAGCATGCATGTCACAAGTGATATGGGCAGCCTCTCTGTCATCCAGCAGAGATGTCAGGGAAGAGAAAGCAGAACAACAGATTGGGAAGGGGTTAGGGTGGTACTTGAGAAGGTTGCAGAGCTTAGTTTATGGCACACCTGCCTTAAAGGTTGCCTCCCACTGGTCTAAGTTAAACACTGCTCTCATCCAGTTCTGCCTTTAAGTAGAGCAGTAGTACTTAACCTTTTGGCCTTGTGGGCCGGTTAAATGATGCAGGGCTGGTCTGTCTTATGTAGGATTGGTGGCCTGGATTGGGTCCTAGCCTGGACCTGCATATCTGATCTGGAACACAGAGCCATGTTATCTAGTTTTCAGGGCTCCTCATGGGTCCAGAAATTTGGCAGCACTGTTCCCTGCTGCCAAATCTCTAGACCCTTGGGGAGCACTGTGGGCTGGATGACACTGCTTTGCAGGCCAGTGGTTAAGCAACTGAAGTAGAAGACTATAAAAGCAATAATATTACCTTTCATAACTGAATAATATTCATAACTGCCAGTTTTTGTTGAAGATGTTTTCCAGTTTGCTATCAACTTACCATTCCAGATATGACTGAAAGGAGGTTCAGCTGTGGAGCACATTAGTTGTGTGCTCCCATAACAGTTGTGGTGCATATTAAATCCCATTGTGTCTCATTGCCGGTGCAGGGGGAACCTCATCCTAGGCTGCTTCTGTACCAACACGAAACAAGCTCACTGCTGGGAGCCCCCCTCAGCTGATCGGCTGCCAGCCATGGAGGCACCCCATGTACCCCCTGTGGCTGGGAGATGGCCACTGTGATCCTCCTGCCCTGGCAATTTCATGTACCTTTGGGATGAGGGGATTGCCGGGAAGCACACTACGGGGACCCAGTGTCTGCAGCTATGGAACTCTGGTCCTGGCAGCTGTAGGGTGCTGCTGGGACCCAGAGTCAGCAGCTGCTGAGGCTGAGAGTCCCTAAGTGTTGTGGTACTCAGCCCCAGCTGGACAAGGTGCACCCCTGTTGCTTGGAGCCCACAGCTGACAGGGCTCCCAACTGCAGGAGAGCCCCTGCTTCATGTGCAGATTAAAGCTTGACAGCAACTAACTTTAAAGTTAGTACACATTTTCACAATCTAACTGAGTGCATCTACACAAGATATTTTCTGCAGAGTAGACTTCTTAGCCCTGCAGTAAAATGTCTCTGTCTACAAGTGTGGAGGTATTAGGTTGGAATAAGCTAACTCTCCCATAGGTTAGAACTGCCAAGTACAAGTACTATCCTATGGCTGAGTTACTTACTTTGCCACAATGCATGTGTAGATGCTGATGGGGTTGGCTGCAGCACAATGGTACTTCAGTGCTGGGGCTGCTTGCTGGCTAGCCCAGGCACTAAAGCACCCTTGTGCCCTAGTCAGCCCCTCTGCAGCACGTTGAGCCAGGTTGGAGCGGCCTTGGACTAGCAGACTGACCACTGGGGCTCTGTCAGCCAGGGCTGCACCACCCTGGCTCAACTTGTTGCAGTCCCAGGAACACATGTAAGATGCTGCCCCTGGGAGCAATAAACTCAAGCGGGAACTATGCCAGAGTTTATTCAGTCAAATTAATTTCATATGTAGACATACCCATTTTAATAGCTGGTTGGAGCTTTTTATTGTGACTTCGCATGTGCAGCTGGTTTCAAGGTAACTGTGCAATTAACTAATCAGTCGCACAATACCTGTACAGTGTAGAGGGGACCTACAATTTGGAATATGGCATTGTAGAAGATCTGTGGTGCAATTTATTATAGGCAAAAATATGGTTATACTTTAGTGGTGTAGGTTGTAGCTGTGTTGGTCCAAGGACATAGGCAGACAAGGTTCTTCGGGTAAAGCTGATATCTATTATTGGGTAAATCTGATAAATATCGGGTTATACTTCAGAGGTCTTATTGAGTTTATTTAAAGACTCTAGATTGATATTCATTACACTGTAAAGTATTATATAATAACAAAAATAGGTATGAGCATAGCTGTTGTGTTCTGACTAGCTTTATTGACGACATGAAAGAATACAGTAAATGAACAATGGCATGTGGTTATTCATACTTTTCTTACGCTAACTCAGACAGTTTTCATAAAAATGAAATGTGAATAACTTTCTGAAATATGATTTACATTTTCCTCCTAACATGAGATTTACTTTGAATCACTTCTATATAGCTTATGCTTTTTCTCCTCTTAAGTCATTCCTAGGCATCCAATGCCTTTCGTTGCTAAAAATATGTTCTACGACGAACGGTGGAAGGAAAAGCAGCAGCGAGGCTTCACCTGGTGGTTGAATTTTATACTTACTCCTGATGACTTTACTGTAAAAACAAACATCTCACAAGGTACAGTACATAACTAGAAATTATGCATTTCTGCCCAATTATGGAAGACTTAAACATCAGTGAAAGATATACAGCACTTAAATTTTCTTCAAGTATTATTTTTATTAACTTAGGAGTCTAGTAGCCAAAAACTAGTATTTAAACTAACATACACACAAAAAGCTTGAATGGAACTCTCTAGGAAGAATAATCTCTATTCGTATATATCTTGCAGTTTTTCATTCTTTACCTTTTGGTCTAAGATTGAAATGAGATGCAAATGGATCATCATTACAACTTTCAGTGATAATTTGATCATTTTCGTTAGTTACTATTTGGTCATATTTCCAAAGAGAGATCCTTCAGGAAATTCTGAAGTGCTGTCTTCTAACAGTTTTATATACTTCTATGTTTTTGCGTTCTTCATCTTAGAATATTCTGTTTTCTTTGAAAGCTTTAGATTTAAAAGCCTTAGGTGATTCTAATATATTAGCTAATTTTTTGGCTTGATTTTAATTAAATAGATGCTAATAAACAAATGGTAAGAACCTACTCTATCTTTCAGGTGTCTAAGTTTGACTTCCTGAAAATCCATTAATGTATCTGTTTGTGTAATGGCCTGTCATTTAGTCTTAGAATTAAGTCATAGGAAACAGTGAGGAGAAGAACTAACTTACCTTTTTTGTATAAGCAGTTTTTCAGGCACTGTAATGGGTTTGAATAGGATCAGACTTAGGTGCCAAAGTCTATTTAGGTGTGTACTTGGTGGAGTTGAATCTGGTCATTGATATTTGAAGTAAGGACCTGGACAAGTTAATTGTCCTCAGGAACCTTGCTTATTCTAATGCTGAGTTCTGTTATGCCAGGTGCATTTTGTCAAGTGGTAAGTGTCTGTGTGAAATTTTTGATTTAAACACAAGTAAAATAATAGCAAGTAGTAAGCTGGTAAAACAGATGCATAATATGCTTTTATCTTTTAATCAGTAAATGCAGCTGTCCTTGTTTTGGGAGCAGAGCATTATAAAGCTAGTGTTCCTAAAGCACCAACAAAAGACGAAATGTCCCTGAGAGCTTATACTGCTCGATGCAGGTTGAACAGACTACGACGTGCAGCTTGCCGTTTGTTTACCTGTGAAACAATGGTTAAAGCTATTAAGAAGCTGGAAGTTGAGATTGAAACTAGGCGCTTGCTAGTTCGAAAAGATAGACATCTTTGGAAAGATATTGGTAAGAAACTATAAATATTGTTTTTATTATTTTCAATAAATATAAAAATTGTACTTGGAGTGCACAGTTGAATGTATTATGATTATAGAAATAAAAAGATCAAGTGGCCTTAGCACAATGAAACTATTTGAAACAGGTTTTTTTTACATATTATCATTCTATTGCAGGGGAAAGACAAAAAATCCTCAACTGGCTTTTATCTTACAACCCTTTGTGGCTACGTATAGGCTTAGAGGTGAGCACATAATTTTTAAATATACATAATTATGTACCTTCATTTGAAACAGGTTCTCCTGTTAAATTTCTTGCTCAGAAAAGTTATCCAGGTCACTGTAGCTGGCAGGCCATTCTAATTTTGTTGTTGTTGCTAACCTAGCAATATCATTTTTAAATTCATGCTTGCCAAGTATACCTTAAAAAAAAAAGAAAAAAGAAAAAAAAAAAAGTAAAATAAAGGTAAACCTGGCGAGATCATACACGCACACAGTCGTGTGTGTGTGTGTGTGTGTGTGTACACACACCTGTATACATATTCACAATATCTCTCTTTCTCTTGAGAGAGAGAGAGATTTGATGATTGCTATATTATGATATATAAAATACATATGTCTTGTGTGTATAGTGCGACTGATCAGAGGTCAGGAAAACAGACTGTTGCACAAATTGCTAGTTTTGTGCCCCTGGAGGCTTTCTCCAATTACCTCAAGGAGGGAGTCACACACTCAGGCTGGGTCCATTACAAGTTTATTGATTGCGCAATCGGTCGACAAAGGGGTTAAGTAACCCAAAGCAGAGTAGACCCTCAGTCTTTGTCTGAGGGTCTTTTATAGCTTACCTAAACAAAGAACTGTAGCGTGTCTCTTAACTATTGGCAGTTTCACAATTTTACCGTTACGTCTAAGTTTCCACAGGATGTCAGGGCCTTTTAAGTTAGACTCAACTTATTATGGGATAGATGAAGGCACATGCGTGTTGGGGAAGCTGTGGTAAGCTCAATGTCCTTTAGTAATCTCTTATCTTGGTGTAATTCTAGGTCATTGAACAGGTGCGATTGTGAAACTCTATGTGTAAAGCTGCCTTTAACCTATATGCAGAAGCTATTAGCAAGCCATGTTGAATACAGAAGCATAATGCAAAAATAAAGCATCATGTCTAATTTTAAGCCTTATGTCTAAAATCTAATGTATTTGTACTACAAGACCTTATGAAGAGAGGCTGAGAGCCATGGGACTCTTCAGCCTGGAAAAGCGCAGGCTCAGGGGTGATCTGGTGGTATATAAGGAGTGTATGTCAGGATCTGGGGGAACCACCTGTTCACCAGAACACCCCAAGAGATGACAAAGTCCAACGGTGACAAATTCCTCCAAGATCATTTTAGGCTGGACATAAGGAAAGACTTCTTTACAGTCCAAGCCCCCAAGGCCTGGAATATTCTCCCTCCAGTGCAAGCATCTACCTTGAACACTTTCAAGAGACATCTGGATGTTTATCTTGCTGGGATCCACCCCTGCTGACTTCCTGCACCTGGGGCAGGAGGCTGGACTCGATGATCAGCTGAGGTCCCTTCCAGCCCTAATGTCTATGAAATCTATGCAATCTTACATAATTCAGTATATTTGACTAGGCAATTTTAAAAGTGCCTTTCTGTGAGGAATAATTTCAGAATAGACCTGGACTCTATATCCCCTTCTATTACTTTAATTTACCCCTTTAGTAACTGCTTGCCAATTTTATTGCATATGGTACAACTATCTTGGACTGGTTAGAGAGTTCATCACCAAGGATCCTAGTTTTCCCTGATAAAAAAACCAGGATCCCAGGTGCGCCCAGGGATCCTGCACCCTTCAAAGCAGCGGCAGGTGCTGGAGGTGTGTCGCTGGGGTGGGGGGGAACTCGCATTGGTGAGGAATCCCCACGCAGCCCAGCTGTGCCAGGTCAAGCCCACTGGCTCTGGAGGCCCTGGGGGAGGGAAGTAGTGTGGGAGCTCAAGCCTGCAGCCTGTGCCTGCCCCAGGTACAGATCTGGGGAGCTTATTGCAAAACAGCAAAATCCATGGGTTTCTCTGGCAAAATGAGAAATCCACATTTGCCTCTGGTAAAAGCCAAAATATGCGCAGTTTACTTTTTTTTTTTTTCTGTGGGAAACAGAAAATCCAGATCCCTGCTCATCACTGAGGCAAAAGCTGCTTTTTTAGGCAGCAAGCCAGTACATGAGGTTGACTGTTATTTAACATTTTAAAGTTAAGCATAGGACTGTGGGGATAAGGTGGGTAATCAGAGGCTTCGAGAGCAGAGAAGGGGCAGAGGCTGCAGGGGTTGGGGGGTGATACGGAAGGGAAGGTGGATTTGAGGTTGCTGGGGGGAGCGGAGGCATGGGGAATGGGTGGGGAGAGCTCTACTGTCAGCTCTCCCTACTGCCTGTCTCTTCCCTCTCTTCCCCACTGCCTGCCTTCCTACCACTGCTTTCTCCGCTGCACAGGTAGGGGGTAAGAATTTTAAGATTCATATTTATACATTTTCTGTGTATAGTCTGATTAGAGTAAATATGGTATATCAATTGATATTAGTACAACTGTTATGTGTGTCTATAACATCTATTTAGAGAAATAGGATAACTTACTAGTTATTTTCCTTAATGAAAAACATTTTGGCATTGCGATTTAAAAAAAAAAAATATTGTTGTTATTTTTGAGTTATGAATCTGCTGAAATTCTAAAGAAAACGTGTAACTACAAGCATTTTTGAGTGTGCCACTTTTATATATTAATACTTATTTCCTCATTTTAGACTGTTTATGGAGAACTGATTGCCCTGGAGAGTAATAGTGATGTTATGGGTTTGGCAATGTTTATTCTAAATCGCTTGCTTTGGAACCCGGATATTGCAGCTGAATACAGGCACCCCAGTGTACCTCACCTTTATCGTGATGGTAACAATTTCTTTTCAAAGGCATGACCTTTATCATTTAATTTTGTATTAATAAACCAGACCTTTTATTTTTGTTTTTTATATTTCAGGTCATGAAGCAGCTTTGTCTAAATTTACACTGAAAAAATTGCTGCTATTAGTTTGCTTTCTAGATTGTGCCAAACAGTCCAGAATTATTGACCACAATCCTTGCCTCTTCTGTAAAGATGCAGAGTTCAAGGTAAAGTGAAAGACTGTGGTAGAAGACTTTTATGTTCAGACACAAAACAGTAATACGACTTGTATTCTTTATGCATGGAAAATACTTTTTTTTTTTTTTTTTTTTTTTTTTAGCTTTGATACTATCACTATTCATACTCTGATACGAACCTCCCTTAACAACCACCCTCATCCAGCTGATCACTAGCTGAAAGATCTACCAGCAGGACCTTTGCAACGGGTGCAGTCCAAAGGGAGAACTCAAAAGCCTTATATCATAGAAGCTTGCTCCTTCACTTTTCTAAGGCTTAGTTCCTGAAGTGCAAGAATGTTAAATATATTAAATATTTATCTCACACAACATTGATTAGCCGAAATGTTTAATTCTCAAAATGCAACTGGAATTTTTTTAGACGCCTACAATATTTTGGTTTAAAAAAAAAAAAAAGGTTACATGACTGCTTGACAACCCAGCAATGTGTCTGGATAGTAGGGCTTTTTGCCACAGCTTCCAGATCCACTGTGTAAGGACAGAAAGCATACAGGGGTTAATGTCACTGCCACTCACTCTGTTGTCACCAATTTGTATCTCCAATAGGGATAGCAAACCAAAAAAAAATTGTAGTGATGTGAGCAATGGTGCCATTAATCC
Source organism: Alligator sinensis (assembly GCF_000455745.1). Classification (NCBI taxonomy): domain Eukaryota; kingdom Metazoa; phylum Chordata; order Crocodylia; family Alligatoridae; genus Alligator; species Alligator sinensis. The sequence continues at coordinate 147,148 of NW_005843273.1, read as the reverse complement.
ATGCAAGTCAGATGTTTGACACCCTTGGTCTATAACAAGAAATGTATTAAACCAGGAGTTTCAAACTCACTTGGGTCTGCTGAAC
>NW_005843273.1:141121-147048 GCF_000455745.1 Alligator sinensis | reverse complement strand
TGAATCATAGCGGTTCTTGTGGACTGAATCTGGACTCATCTCTTCCAGTGGAGTGATTAACACAGCTGTCTGCTTTGCCCCATTGCTGTCAAACATGTCACCAAGGGAGCTCTGTACCCTGGTATTTGGAACTAGGTTCCTCTAGAGCAGAGCTTTCCAAACTTTTCATGTTGGTGACACACTTTAGACATGCATCATTTCACGACACAGTAATTCAGTTTTACTAGCAAGCCGGAGGTTAAACTAACCCGTTATAAGAGATACGGACACATACATAAATTGTAATAACGAAATGTATGGGGACACAACATATAAATGAAAGGTTTTCATGAGATATTTTTAAAAATATATGATTTGTAAGATAATAACATACATTGTTGTCATTTATGAGTAACAGTATGTAAGTATGTGCAAGAATTTAAAAAAGTTGAATAACACCAATAACTACTTACCATTTTAATGGGATGTATGAGGTTGATGGGATGAACACAGTTTCTGAATATTTGGTGGAATATTAGATAAAGACACTCGCATTTCGTCATCAAGCATTTTTAAGCTTCCACGTTTCAGTGTCTTTAAGTTTGCCATCGTTGCAAAGGATACTTCACAAATGTATGTAGTAGAAAACTGCAGAAGAATTTTTAACGCTTTTTTAGCTATGTTTGGATGCATTTTTGAAATGCGAATCCAAAAGCTGTCTAAGTCACCCTCTTCATACATCATTAAGAGATTTCGATCATTTTTTATGTCAGCTAATTCTTCTTCTTCAATAAGTGAAAAGTTCCTCGTTGCAGTTGAAAGAAATGGATTTCTGATCCAATCATAGTCTTGGATTTCAACATTTGGGAAGTAATGCTGAACTTTCTCTCCGAGCAATGTTAAATGGTCAACAATTAGCGAGCTGATATCACATTTTAGCTCGCACTCAGCAGTTTTGGAAAACATTTCAAAATTTCCTTCTTTCACTTTCCTTTTCCAAATTGCTATTTTGTCTCTCATAGCACAAATTTTATCTACCGCTGTTAAGATATTTTCTCCTTTTCCTTGCATACTGGTGTTTATTTTATTCAAATGTTCAAATATGTCAGCAAGATATGCCAATTTTGTGCACCAAAGTTTGTTTTGAATTAGATTGCAGAATTCAGTTTGCTGATTTTCCACAAAAAGTTTAAGCATCATTTCCCTCAATTCATATACACGACAAAGCACTCGACCTCTTGAGAGCCAACGAACTTCTGTGTGTAGTAGAAGCTTTTTAAACCTTGCCCCCATTTCTTCACAAATATGAGCAAATAATCTTGATTGAAGGTCTACTTTTAATGTAATTGACCATTTGAACCACTTTGTCCAAAACTTTTCTTAATTCATTTCCAATGGTTTGCGCGACTAGTGCTTCGCGATGTAAAAAGCAATGAGTAATTATAATATTTTCATTCTCTTTCTTTGCTAAAGCTATAAAACCTTTTGTTGAACCAACCATTGAGGGCGCGCCATCTGTGCATATTCCTACACAATTTAACCATTGCAAATTATTTTCCTTCATGAAGCAATCTAAAGTTTTAAATATATCTTCACCTCTAGTTCTCATTGGAAGTTCTAGACAATACAAGAATTGCTCAATAATTCTGTCAGTATGAATGAAACGTACAAAAACCAATAATTGTGCTAACCCACTGACATCTGTTGCTTCGTCTAATTGCAATGTAAAGATCATATTATCGTCTTGAAAAATATCCTTCATTTGCTGCTTAATGTCATCAGACATGTCTTGAATACGTCTTCCAATCGTGTTATCTGCCAAAGGGATTTTATTAACTTCTATCTCAAATTCGGGCCCAAACATTGTTCGAACAATAGCACAGCAAGATTCCTTTATGGTGGTTTCGGCAATAGTGTGTGGGTCCTTGTTTTTGGCAATTATTTGAGCAACCAAGTAACTTGCCTTTTGAGCTTTCTCTGATGTCTTCATTCTCTTTGTGAATGATGCAGACTGCTTCTTTATAGATTTTGAAAGCTCAATAAAGTATTCTACTGGTTTTTCTGACAAATGACTGTGCTTTGAGGTAAAATGACGCTTTAATTTATTTGGTACCATACTTTCATTTGCAAGTATATCCCCACAAACTAAACACTGAGGACAAGGATTGTTTTCATTACCAGAAAATGTGAACCCCAGTTTCATATAATCTTTATTGTATAAACGAGGCTTGGAAATTTTTCCTTTACACTTCTTATGTACTAATACAGACCGTTCAACAGTTGATTCTTGCGTAGTTTCCTCTATAGCGGCTACATTTTGTTCATCGCAAATGTCATCTTCACCAGCTTTTCTTTTCTTCATTAGAAACTTATCCATTTTACGGGTAATTCAACTGCAATTTAATGAATAAATCTATGCAAATTTATTTTTAGGTTTTAGCATTAACTAAATATGAAAATAACAGGACTGTTTTTAGCGCTTATCTTTCTCTGTTTTTTCTTATGAAAATAACAGCACCTGCGCTCCACTCCCACAGTGATAAAGTGAGATAAAGATAGGAATCAGGACCAGGAGAAAATGTGAAAAATAAACAAAATTAACTAAAGTATTTACAATACATATTAGGACACATAGGTCCAGGTAGGAGCTCAGCTGCAAAAACACATGAAGTAGAGAAGCAAAAGTCCAACAAAAATGGTGTAAATATATATGTCTCACTACAAGGCTATATTGCTGCAAATATTTGCAACGCCTATGTCCAGAGTCCAGTTCCAGCACTCTCCGGTGGTACACTGCCGGTGGGTGGTCAATCCACAATTACAGCAGAGTAAAAATAAATGGCAGAAATCAAATTATAAGTGCCACGTGGTGAGTGGCTTGCTGTTTGCCACATTGGGTTTGGGAGGGTGGCCTACCTTCAGCCAGCAGCAGGTGGGTTGACTGGGTGGCAGCCTGCAGCTGCACTCGCCTAGGTGATTGGGAGCACGCTGATTCCGAGGCTTCTGGCCTCCACTGAGCTCCGTTCCGATTGGCCAAGATGGCGGACGGCCCGCTCGGTGCAGTCCCAGTCCAGGACCTCCGGGGGACTCCTCCGCTCAGCACAGCCGAGAGTTGGGGGTGGTGTAACTCGCAACTAATTGCTCCGTTAATTGCTCCGTTAAAGGAGTCTCCAATGAGAATGCCGAATTCTCCACGCTCCTCGCCGTACCGTTCCGACACCGCCAATCACGTGCGTCCTATGTCAAGACGCCACACGATCCTAAAGCAGCTAATGTTAAAGCAGCTAAGGCTTAGCTGCTTTAACATTAGCTGCTTTAGGAAGTTCCGGGGGAGGGGCCAAGAGAAGCAGATGCGAGTGAGGGAGTTCTGCGGTGCCCTTCCGCAAAATTTTCTGCATTTTGCGCGACACGCCTACACACTGCCGCCGACACACTAATGTGTCGCGGCACACAGTTTGGAAAGCTCTGCTCTAGAGCCCTGCAGTCCAGAGGACTTGGCTCTGCAGGCTGTATCTTTGAGGTGCAAATCTTTGACTAAGTGGATAAATAAGAAAATTGTTCACAAACTTGCTGCCACTCAGGGTACAGTCATATGATTAACCGTATGTTTTGTGTTTTAATTAAAATATTTATTATTTATATTTTAGTCTCTGTGTAACATTTATTATTTGTTATCTAAATGTATCCAGGGAGGAGGTGCTGGGACTAACTTGCTTAATATGATACAGCTTTAACTTTGCTTCTGTGTTTTTATTTAGACTAGCAAGGATATTCTTTTGGCATTTGCACGAGACTTTTTGAGTGGTGAAGGTGATCTTTCCCGTCATCTTGGGTTCCTTGGATTACCAGTTAGTCATGTTCAAACGCCACTTGATGAATTTGACTTTGCTGTAACAAATCTAGCTGTAGACTTACAGTGTGGCATTCGTCTTGTGTAAGTTGTTGATAGTTTTATGGTGGTTTATTTTCTTTGTCTGATATTGCTGTAAGATAAAGAAAGAAACTTAAATATGACACTTCTTCTAATGTTAGGAGAGCAATGGAACTTCTCTCAAAAAACTGGACTCTCTCTGAGAAACTAAGGGTTCCTGCCATAAGTCGTCTTCAGAAAATGCATAATGTTGATATTGCTCTTAATGTGCTTAAAGAGCGAGGAGTTCGGTTGCAAGATGAAACTGGTAAGAGCTGCAAAGTAGAGAGAGAATAATTTTCCCTTTTAAGAGAACCAGTAACCATTTTAGTGACTGTCTGTTTTATTTACTAGGTGCTTCAATCAGTTCTAGGGACATTGTGGATAGACACAGAGAGCGAACATTAGCCCTGTTATGGAAAATTGTCTTCGCTTTCCAGGTATTGCATAATCAAATCATGTTTGGTTACAATTAAATTGTATTCATTGGTAAAGACTTCTGAAATCCTAAGCCAAGGAGTTCATGAAAATGTGGAATTTTTTTGTTATTAGAATACGTTATGCAGATGTCAAATGATTTCCATTTTATAACTATTGTCTAATTTGTCCATAAAACTTGAATTACCACCTATTGAAAATAGGTTGCCTTACTAGCAAGACTGTGGGGTTACCTGGTTAACGTCTGTCAAAAAGTGAATATCTAAGCGTGTCTTAAACTTAACGCTGGATGAACAACGTTAAAATTAGATATCTGCTAAATTGAATCATCTTCAGTTCATTCATACAAGTAGAAGATGCCAGCTGCTGCCCTTTTGAAGCAATACCCTTATTAAAGTGCTCCAAGCTTTTCCTGGTATCCAGGGTTTCCTTTGTCCATACCATAGCTTAAGTGCATCCAAAAATAAGCTTTTTAACATGGGAATGGTATTATAAATGGGCATATAATAAATTATAACAACAGACAAAACGATCTACTTGTGTTTAGCTTTGACTGTATCTGCTTCCTTCTCGGACATGAAAGAAAGCGTTTTGTTCAACAGCTTTTGCAGCGTTTTTTTCCACCTATGAAGTTGATCCAGTAAAAGATATTGCCAAGCAAATCCTACTCCTTGCGTGTTCTTTGAGCGATTACAATCCATACAGCACCAATATAAAGATAAATAAGCATATATACAGCACATATCCAGAGGAGACTATTACTTTTAGCACTTGAATGGGCAAGAGTATTTTTGAAGTTTATCATTTAACATCAGGATGTTAGGAACACCTATGTTTTGCTGTGCTATTTTTTTTTTTTTTTACGTTCCAGTATTTATGTGAAAGAAAACCTTCATAGTTTTTGCATTTGTTGGCTTCTTAACATATTTGTTTCTGAGCAGGAACTAGTAATTATAGGTAAATGTATTCAGAAGTCCATAAGGTTGTGATTGTTTTGTAACTATTCAGTACAGGATTTTCTCCCCATCTTTAAGCTTCTGGTACTGGCCATTGACATCCATGGTGGTAGAGAATGAATTAACTACTGTATTGGCCTGATTTAATGGTAGTTTTTGCACTTCTAAATAAAGCACAGGATTTCTATCAGGTTCATCAGATGCTCTTTTCAGGCTAGTCCTTCTCATCTAGCAGAAGCTTCTGATTATGATCACTGCAACTGTGTTATAAATAGTAGGGGGAAATATTTTTTTTTTCCATTAACAGGTGGAGGTTTCCCTGAATGTGGAGCAGTTAAAGGAAGAGATTGAGTTTTTAAAGAATGCACACAGCATAAAGACCAAAATGGCTGCTCTGAATCTCTCTGTACATAAAGGGAGAAAAAACAGCAGTGGTTACCCCACATCTGAAAGTTACCAGGAAAATGTGAAACTACTTATGGATTGGGTCAATGCTGTTTGTGGATTTTACAATACAAAGGTAACTAGTCTCATTTTGTATATATAAAAAACATAAAAATTGCATTTTTACAAAAGTGTTTTCATGGATTTCATAGATTTTGGGGTCGGAAGGGACCTGTTAGATCACTGAGTCTGACTCCCTG
>NW_005843273.1:138999-141111 GCF_000455745.1 Alligator sinensis | reverse complement strand
AAAGAGTGCTGAGGTCAGATGACCCCAGCCAGGTGTTTGTCCAAACTCCTCTTAAATATCTACAAGGAAGGGGACAGCACCACCTCCCTTGGAAGCATATTCCATGTTTTGGCAACCCTCGCTGTAAAGAATTTTTTCCTGATGTCCAATCTCTCCTTCAGTTTGTGGTCATTGCTTCTAGTTACCCTGATGGGCGCTCTGGTAAACATCGTATCCCCTGTTTCCTGCTGTCCCCCCCCCCCCGATGGGCTTGTAGACAGCCACAAGATCACCTCTCACCCTTCTCTTATGGAGGCTGAAGAGATTCAGGTCCATCAATTGGTCCTCACAGAATTTTTCTTATAGTCCTTTAACCAGATGGGTGACCCTCCTCTGAACTGTTTCCAGGCTATCTACATCCCTCTTGAAGTGTGGTGCCCAAAACTGGACACAGTACTCCAGCTGCATCCTGACTAATGTTGCATAGAGGGGAAGTATCACCTCCTTAAACCTGTTTATGATGCACCTACTTATGATGCAAGAAAGAGTATGGTTAGCTTTACTTATTTCTTCATCACATTGGTGACTCATGTTCATTTTGGAGTTGACAATGACTCCAAGATCCCTCTTCGCTGTTGTGCTACTTAGAATGGTACCTCCCAGGCTATAGATGTATTGATGATTCTTCCTCCCTAGGTACAACCCATAGCACTTACCTTTGTTATACTGCATCCTATTCTGTTCCACCCACTTCCCCAGCCTATCCAAATTCACCTGGATTCGCTCCCTGCCCTCTAGTTGGTTTACCTTACCTCATAGTTTGGTATTATCTGCAAATTTGGATAGTGTTTTCCACTCCATCGTAATGAAGATATTGAACAGTATCAGTCCCAGGACAGAGCCTTGTGGGACTCCACTGCCCACATATCTCCAAGTAGAAACCGACCCATCCGCTACCACTCTCTGGGTGCGACCCTGAGCCAACTTTCCACCCACCGGACTGTGTAATAATCCACATTGCAACTGTTCAGTTTATTTATAAGAATTGGGTGCGACACTGTGCCAAAAGCCTTTTTCAAATCTAAGAAAATAACACCTACCTCTATTCCTTCATCTAAGCATTTTGTGACCCGGTCGTAAAAAGAAAACAGGTTAGTCAGGGAGGATCTGCCTGCTATGAACGCATGCTGGTTGCCCCTTAACATTATTTTACCTGCTGGTGCCACGCAAAGGTGATCCTTAACAATTTTCTCAAAGGTCTTGCCATGGATAGAGGTAAGGCTAACTGGCCTATAGTTACCTGGTTTCTTCCTCCTCCCCTTCTTGAAAATTGGGACCACATCGGCCCTTTTCCAGTCCTCCAGGACCTTTCCCGAGTGCCATGAGTGCTCAAACAGTCGCACCAGTGGTTCTGCTATGACTCCAGCTAATTCCCTGAGTATCCTAGGATGAAGATCATCAGGGCCTGTTGACTTAAATACATCTAGCCCCTCCAAGTGCCCCTTTTACTAGGTTGGTGCTAATAGTTTGTGGGTTGGTATCTGTCTTGCGCTTACCTAAAGTCCCATTGGGGCTTATGATCATACCCGTGTCCAGGAACACGGATGCAAAGAAATCATTTAGGAGCTTCACTTTGGCCATCCTATCTAACCAGTTGGCCTAATACATCTTGAAGGGGTCCTATGTTGCTCTGCACTCTTTTTGCTTCCTATGTACTTAAAGAAAGACTTTTTGTTATCCTTAACTTTTGCTGCCAGCCTAAGCTCCACTTCTGCTTTGGCCTTCCTCACTGTTTCCCTGCAAGCTCGAGCCAGACAGGTATACTCCTCCTTTGTGGCTGCCCCTTGCTTCCACAGCCTATAGGCCTATTTTTTCCCCTCCTGGCTCTCCTGGATTTCCCTGCTCAACCAAGAGGGTGTCTTGGCTCTTTTGCCCCCCTTTATGTGTACTGGGACGGTTCCTTTCTATGCCTGCAGGATCAGTCCCTTGAGAAACGCCTGCCATTCCTGGACTCCCATTCTCCAAGGCTTTTACCAGTCAGTCCATAGACTCATAGATTCTAGGGTCGGAAGGGACCTCAATAGATCGTCGAGTCTGACCCCCTGCATAGGCAGGAAAGAGGGCTGGGGTTTG
>NW_005843273.1:134227-138655 GCF_000455745.1 Alligator sinensis | reverse complement strand
GTCATGCATCTGCTGATGCACGATAAAGTGCCATTAGCTTTTCTGATGACTTCGTCACACTGACGACTCATGTTCATCTTGGAGTCCACTAGGACTCCAAGATCCCTTTCTGCTTCCGTTCCACGAAGCAGGTCATTTCCTAGGCAGTAGGTATGCTGGACATTTTTCCTCCCTAGGTTCAGCACTTTGCATTTCTCCTTGTTGAATTGCATTCTGTTGTTTTGTGCCCATTTGTCCAACCTGACCAGGTCTGCTTGTCCCTCCCTAACTAATCTCCTGAGCTTGTTGAAGTTGGCCTTTCTGAAGACTAGCACTTCAGCCCTGCTAGCTATCTTTCCCACCTTTCTCCGGATAGTGAACTCTATCAATAGGTGGTCACTATCCCCTAGGTTACCTCGTACCTACAGATCCCCCACCTAGTCATCCCCTGTGGCCAGCACCAAGTCTAATAAGGCATTTCCCCTAGTGGGAACACTTACCTCCTGTGTTAGGTGCAGGTCCTGTAAGGAGGTTAGAAACTTACGTTTTCTAACCTCCTTACGTAAGAAACTTACGTTTCTTACCTCCCAGCAGATGTTGGAGAAGTTTAAGTCCCCCATGACAACCAGGTCCTTTGAGCGCACTGCCTCTGAGAGCTGTCTTGAGAATTCTAGGTCTAACTTGTCCCCCTGGTGTGAGGGTCTGTAATAGATCCCCACTACCAAGTCCCTTTCTCCCTGACCCCCTGTAATGTGACCCATAGTACCTCAATTTGCCTTTCTTAGCCCAACTTAACTACAGAAGATGTATATTGCTCCTTAACAGAGAGCAGCGTCCTCCCCTCCCTTTTTACCCCACTCTATCCTGTGTACACAGCTTGTAGCCCTCATTGCCCAGTCATGGGTAGGGTCCCACCAGGTTTCTGTTAGCCCAACCAGGTCAAATTCTTTGTTTGCAAGCAGGGGTGCAAGTTCTTTTTGCTTGTTCCTCATGCTCCTAGCATTAGTATAGCACCAGTAGGTGCCCTTAATACTTCCCCATCCTGATGCTTAGTGGGGCCCTTGGTACCTGCCTGGACTGTTTTAGTACCTGGCTCTTGGTTTGTCGTTCCTGGCCTCACTCTGTCATCAACATCCCCATCCCCCAACAAACCTAGCTTAAAGCCCTGCGTAGGAGATCAGCCAACCTGTAAGAAAACAGACTTTTATCTTTTGGAGAGAGATGTAGCCCATCTTGTCCAAATAGGGCCTTATTCTGGAAGTGTGGGTCGTGGTCAAGAAATCCAAACACCGCGTGATGGCACCAGTTCCGAAGCTGTGAGTTGACCTCTCTAATGCCGTTGCTGTAGTGTTGTCAATGACCGCTCACTGGAAGGATGGATGAGAAGACCACCAGTGCCCCTGAAGGATGGATGAGAAGACCACTTGGCTCCCAGCGCCATGTAGTCACTCATGACCCTGTCTGGATTACTCTGGGCCACGTCATTCATTCCCACATGGATGAGGACCATGGGGTAGTAGTCGGAGGGTCTAATCAGGTCTGGGATCCTCGTTATGACACCTCTAATCTGGACTCCAGGCAGGCAGCATCCGTACTGTGGGATCCATGTGGCAGATGGCTCCCTCTGCTCCTTTCAGGACAGAGTCACCCATCACGATGACCCGTCGTCTTCTCCTCTGAATTCAGGGTTGTCCCACAGCTTGCTTGGTGGTGCTGGGGGTGTGGCCTCCACTGCTGCACACTCTGCCAGTGATGCCAGGGCCTCATACCTGTTCTTGAGCTGCACTGAGGGATTTGCTGTGGCAGTGCACCGTCTAGCCCTAGAGGTGACCGTCTGCCATCTGTCCATGCCAATTCCCTCCTGTGACGCTTTCCCTCCAGGTGTGTGGTCCTGCAGAGAATGGAAGTACCCATCAATCTCTTCCTCAATCGCCCTGATCCCCCCACAGCCTGCTAACCTCTCCCTGGAGTTCCCTCTCTTGTCCCTCCAGGGCCTGAATGCCCTCCATGGCACACATGGGACAGGTGAGGGGACTCCCGGACCCTCTACCGCCCCTGACCCCTAGAGCCCCTGCCAGGCAGCCCCCACAGATATGGGACTAGGGGTGCTACTGACCCATCCAAAGGCCCTGTCTGGGTAGAAACCTCAGAGGAGCTCCAGGCTGGAGGCAGCACTGGGGCAGGGTCCCTGGCTGCACTCCACGTCACCACCCCCATAGTAGTACCCCTCCTCCTCACTTACTCACCTGAAGTCCTTGTCCGAGGTGGCTGAGGTTAGGGGTTCAGGCCTCTCCTGCTCTCCCTCCTGTGCAAACTCTGGCACACCCCTGAAGAGTGTGCCAGTTTGCCTGGCTCAGGAGCGCAACTCCTGTTTGGCATGGCTATATGGTGATGGGAGGGGAGAAAAACCCTTCCCAATTCCCTACGGCTTGCCTGGCTCCTCCTCCCTCTTTCCCCCCCTGCCCGGCTTACCTTGTTGCTGCTGCTGGCTCAGTCTTGCCACTCCCCTCAGTGCGATCAGGCAGGGGGCCAAGGGCTCACGTGCGCTGTACATGTGCCTCTTTTGGTGTCTGGGCCTGACTAGAGGCAATTCAAATCTCCCACACCTTTTCAACTGCCAATCAGCTGTTCTGTGCAGGTGTGGCTTGCCCTGCGCCTACACAGAAGAGCCTGCCAGCAGCCCCCTCCCCTAAGGGAACTTGGCCCCTGGGAGCCTCCCTCACCCTGGGATGCCTGGTAAGTGGCCCCCCTCTCTCCCTAGGGGCCCGTTTTGTAATGGAAATGTTTACAATTCTGTATGTCTCACAAGCCCTTCTGCTCTGTATCAAGTATTAAGACCAATCTGATCTGGCAAATTAAGACTGATCTATCTCGTGTTTTAGAAGTGGATGGAATTCTACCAACCTGACTTGGCCTACTGCATTGTTCCTGCAGTTGTTTAACAGTTTCTTATAACAGCCTATCTACCTACTGAAAATTACATTAGTCCAGTGGTCCGTTGGCATGTGTGCTGTTAGCAAAAGAAATGTGTTTCTTAATCACAGTGGAGTTATGTGGCTAACCTTTTACTCTCTTGCTTGTTGACTGCCTTTGGCAGTCTAGGGGCAGGGCTTCTTCTCATGCCTCTGGAACTGTATTTTGACTCGCATGCATTGTGCTTGGAAAAACCATGATGTTTCTTAGAGAGAGTGAAATAAGGAGAAGCCTGCTCTAGGAGACCTGTTGATGTTCAGAGGTAGACATGCATTCTAGGAAAGCAAAATCCTGCTCTAATGAGGCTTTGAATTAATTTCCCAGGAAGCATTTTTGAATACCCGACTAGCTCCTGAACCATTGAGCTGTCCGTTTCTGAACCTCATAAACTTTATTTTATATGTATCCTTTTGTTTCTCTCTCATACATGTGTTCATTCCTTTTGTATGTGGAATATAATAATCCCTTATATTCTATATCCTAAAATCAACCTCCCTTTCCAGGCCTTTTGTTGCAGTCCTTCTTCTAATAATGGTTATTTTCTATGAATAAAAATCAAGGAACCAAGATGATGTATACTGTGCCATGCAAAGAATCTAGCTATTTTCTGCACATTAATCTCTCTTTGCCTTCCAAATCCATCAATAGTAATTGGTTGGCATTTGCATATGAACATAGCATGGTCAAAAGTGTGACTGCAGATCCAATAGACTTACCCAAACAATTCTGAACTAGTTTGCTTAGGTTTTGTGGTAGAACTGCAAGACCCAGACCCACCTGAGAAGCTGGATAAATATTTGGGTGACCCTCCAGCACAAAGCTCTGCTGCTCTGGCTACTCTGTTCCCAGCTTGTAAACCAGCTGGGTAGCATATTTAAAATCAGCTTTGTTTCGTGTGTTATACACATTGTTAACTGCACATGCAAGAAAATACTTGTCTATTTTAGCATGTTTTTAGACTTGCATGAATATCAGTAATTTTTAGAAAGGTTATAAATAGAGGTGCACTGATACATTGGTCTATATTATATCGGCACCTATAAAAGTTATTGTGGCCAATAACGTCACTGATAAATGCTGCGTGCATGCGCACAGCCACAGCATGCACGTAGCCAGGAATGCAGCCTGGCAGCTTGGAGAACAGCGTCTGGCTGGTAAGTCGGTGGGGTGGAAGGGCGGGGGGAGGTTGAGGCCCCCATGGTGAGGGGGAGGGAGTGGGGCAGGGGCAGGCACTACTCAGGAAGGGCGCAGCGTGGGACAGAGCCAAGGGCGGCTCATCTGGAGAGTGTTTGCGGGGGGGGGGGGGGGCTTCCGCCACTGCACACCCCCGGGTGGCTTCCGCCACTGCACACCCTCAGGGAGATATGGCGGCATGTGCTCCTTGGATTTGTGTGCTGGGTGAGGGCGGGCTGCGTGCTCGGGCCTTGCGGGCTGGGCTGCCCTCTTTCTGGCGGGGAGGCTGGGCCAAGGCTGCGC
>NW_005843273.1:121644-134161 GCF_000455745.1 Alligator sinensis | reverse complement strand
GCCCCCAAGCATGCAGCCCACCCTTGCCCTGTGCACAAATCCAGAGGGTACATGCCCCTGTGCCTCCCTGGGGGTGTGTGCAGTGGTGGGAAGAGGCCAGCACAGCCCCTGGCCCAAAGCGCACAGCCCATCCTCACCCTGCACACAAATCCAGGGGTACATGCCCCCCATGCCTGCCCTGGTGGTGTTTCCAGTGGCGGGAGATGCCCCCCGACTTGCTGGCTGGCTGCTGCTCTCCAAGCTGCTGGGCTGCATATTGGCAATTGGATCTGTATTGGCCAAAAATATCTTTAATGGTGCACCCCTAATTGTAAAAGATCCTTCTATAGAGTCCCTTCAAACTTCAGTTTCTTTAATGTTTGCTTTTCTGTGAGGTGCACTGCACTTCAGTAGACATCCTACTGCATTTCTGGATTCTAAAAATGGAGAGCCAGGCAAGCATCAAGTAAATGAGTATTGTTTTCAGTCGGTTTGCATCCTGTAAAGTTTCGCTTTGTGGTATAAAAATAATGATGTTTCTGACCAAGTGAAATAGAATGCGTTTGCAACTTGTATCAGCTACAAGTGCCAAATTTCAGAAGAACTAATATTTTATTGTTTTAAACCAGGTGGAAAACTTCTCAGTATCCTTCTCAGATGGACGAGTGTTGTGTTATTTGATTCATCACTATCATCCGTATTACATGCCTTTAGAAGCTGTGTGCCAACGTACTACTCAAACAGTAGAGTGTACAAAAAATGGTACTGTGGTGCTCAACTCCTCATCTGAATCTGATACGTCTCTAAATGTTTTGGATGGAACATTTGGCCAAAGTGAGTTTTTGTTGTTTTTTTTTTAAATCTCTTTAAAGCATCTTATTTAAGATTTTCTTTTTGCACTGAATTTTACTTTCACAAAACAAGATTGTACTTTTGTCTATGTTTATAAAGCTATAACTACTTCAGTCCTCTATAAGGAACTTTTGGACAATGAGAAGAACAACTTCCAGTTGATAAATGCTGCAGTTTCTGACCTGGGTGGAATACCAGCAATGATTCATCATTCAGATATGTCTAATACAATTCCTGATGAGAAGGTTAGATATGTTTTTATTGTTGATATTGGTTCATCAACTCATGTTTTTCTCTAAAATCCTCACTTACTGTGTTTTATTTTCTATTTCCCTAGGTTGTTATTACCTACCTGTCATTTCTTTGCTCACGGCTTCTTGATCTTCGTAAAGAGACCCGAGCTGCTAGGCTGATCCAGTCAGCTTGGAGGAAACACAGAATGAAAGTAGAGCTAAAACTTTTTCAGGTATTTTCTTTTGTGTGAGTAGCACTTACTTTTTTTAGTGGTACAGGTGGAAATGCTAAATTAAGACAAACACATAGTCTTGGAGACAATGAAGCATGGAGATCTTGCTGTATTAAAAAAACTAGAAATCTTTCCTTTTAACTACCCAGTAATTATAGCTAATTTAGTATCTAATTCGCTGCCAGGATTACTTTTAAAACTGACAGGAAAAGACTCCAATGGGATAAAGCTATTTTTTAATCAAAGTAGAAGTTACTTTAGTTAACTGTATCAATAACCCCATTATTTTTAGTTTTAATTTTGAAAGAATGCTGATAAGAAAAGTTATTACTAGATCTGATCAAAGGTAAAGTTTAAGCCACTGGCAGGCTACTGTCACACTTCGGGGGGGGTGGGGAAATCCAAAAAATAACTGAAAGTAACATTGTTGTGAGGTTCTTGTTGAAACCAAGTTGCTTAAAAGCTGAAAATGTATTTTGATTAAAATTTTAGTATTCAAGTAAATATTTCAGTTTTCTTAAAATTGAGATGCCTACTCCCCCACCCAGTAATATAGAATTGCAACTTATTTTGCATATGTTAAAGAGCAGTCTTTAATTTTTACTAAAATTTCTAGGAAAAGGACAAAGCTGCTCAAATTATTCGGAGAGCTGTGATAAATTTTCTCTCTCGGCGGCATGTACAGAAAGAAGTTACGGCTGCAGTTTTCATTCAGAAACACTGGAGAAGATTTTTAGCAGAGAAGAGAATCTTGCAACTAAAACATGCAAGACTGGAAAAAATTAAAAGTGAATCAGCTGCAGTCATCCAGGTTTGTTTAAATTATCTAGGTTTACATAGCAATGAAACCACTTTAAAAGGAGCTCTTTCTTTATAGAAAGGTAAAGGAAAAATCCATGGTCAGAGTCTTATGTCTTGCCTATAGCAATTGATAAGTCTACAGCAGCTGATATGTTCAGAAAAGTCTACAAAGTTGGTTAACTTTTTTTTCTTTTTTCAGTTGCAATAGATAAAACTACTTGTAACTCTGTCCTAGTCTAGCAAGTTTTCCCTTTCTATTACCCTTTCCTCATAGCTGTTACTACTGTTTTGTCTGTTTCCACTGATGCACGAGAAGGCATAAAATACCACTTCCTAAAATTGTTGTTGTGAGAATGATCACCTACTGTTAGTTTGCTGATGCTTCAACTAATGTTGAAGACCCTAAAAATGCATTTTTTTTCCTATGAAGGTTCTACTGTCATGGGACAGTTGGGTTTGGTGGGGACAGCAAATAATTCACTCAGCCAGGAATTTAAAGAGCAGTTAGTGTACTAGACCAGTGGTGCTCAACCTTTTTGTCTGCAGGGCCAGATTGGCAGTGACAAGTCCTTCTGTGTGCTGGATCTTGCTGGTGGACCCAATCCAGCACCCAAGTCATGCATGGTGGGCCCCAATCCAGCTGCATGGGGAAAGAAGCTTTACCCTGGCTCCAGCCTGCCTGGCCTGGGGGAAGGGGGCATGACCCAACCCCAGCCCAGCCCCATGGGAGGCAGGGGCCTGGCCTGGCCCCAACCTGGCTGGATGCGGGGAAAAGGGGTGTAGCCCAGCCCTGATTTGGCCATGCCAGGGCATGGTTGTGACCTGGCTCTGACCTGCCATGTGGGGCTTGGGATTTTGGCATCAGGGGGAGTGGTAGTATTAACTGTTACTCTTTCCCTGCTGCCAAATTTCTCAACCCATGGGAGAGCCCCCCTGTACTAGACTAGGTAAACTTGAGAGACCCTGACAATTACTTTGCATTCAGAATTTATGAATACATAGCAAAATAAAATGTGTACACTTCATCCTAGATGCTACTTAATTTCTTCCAACTTAATTTCTTTTTTCTTCTTTTGTAAGAAGCTTTTTTGGCCAGTTTGAGTGTTAATCTTGCTGAACAGTTTGCAAGGATTTCTTAGTTGCCTTTGTTTGCTATAGATACTACATCTTAACAAAAGAAGAAGAAAGAAAAGCAAACTGTTTTAAATGTGTTTTGCACTTCTGATGTTGATGGGAGGCCTAATCATTGATCTGGAAGGCAGAGTACAAAATGAATAAGTGAGACCTCTCTGAGTAGTCCACAAGCTGAGGTTTAACACTAATAGATGTGAAGTGTTTTTAATAGTCGAAGTAACTTATAGACTGTACCCCAAATACAAGTTAATTTTTTCATATTTGTGTAACTGCAGTTAAATGTGTGGAGTAACCACTCTTCTTTTTTGCAGACTTACTGGAGGAGCTATTCCGCTAGGAAAAGATATCTACAGCTCAGATACTATGTTATTCTTGTGCAAGCTAGAATAAGGATGTTGATAGCTGCTACTGCATATAAACGACTTCTTCATGCTACCATCACAATTCAGAGGAGACTGCGTGCTTTCTTGCTGGCAAAAAAAGTTCAGCAAAAATATGAAACTTTAAAGTGTTCTACACTGATTATTCAGTCTGCATTTAGAAGGTGGAGAAAACTCAAAATTCAACAGAAAGCTAAAGCCACACTAGTACTGCAAATTTATTTCCGAAAATGGCAAGCCTCAAAATTGGCTAAAAGAGGGAGAGCTGCTATTGTCATACAATCTTGGTATAGGAGGAATGTAGCTAGAAAGCAGTATTTGCATGTTAGAAAAAGCATCATCAAGATTCAAGCCTGGTTCAGATGTCACCATGCTAAATACTTGTATGAAGAAAGGAGGGCAAAAATACAAACAATTCAGAAATATTACAGAGCTTGTAGGTTGGGAACAATTGAAAGAGGAAAATATTTGCAAAGACGTGCAGCAATTATAGTTCTCCAGGCTGCTTTTAGAGGTATGAAAGCTCGTCTGTTATATAGGCAAATAAAAGCAGCTTGTGTTATTCAGTCATTGTGGAGAATGAGACGAGAGAGACTTAGATTTTTACATGTGAAGCAATGTGTTGTTCTGTTGCAGTCGCATGTGAGAAAATACCAACAGCTAAAAAGATACAAAAGGATTAAAAATGCTGTCTCTGTGATTCAAATTCATTGTAGATCATATGTTGCTTCTAAAAGAGCTTGCTCTCATTTCTGGAAAATGCATCTTGCTGTCCTTGTGCTGCAGTCTGCCTACAGAGGAATGCAAGCAAGGAGAGAGGCTCGCATGTTGAGATCAGTGGTGAAAATTCAGTCAAGTTATCGTGCTTACGTTGCCCAGAAGAAATTTAAATGTTTAAAAGATTCTGCTGTGAAGATCCAGGCTTTCGTAAGGATGATGCAAGCACGTAAACGCTATTGTTCCGTAAAGGAGGCAACCCTCTATGTTCAGCGAAGATACCGTTCACAAAAGCATGTCCTTCAATTTCAGGAAGAATACAGAAAAGTGAAACGAGCTTGTGTCCAAATTCAAGCTGCAGCACGAGGATATCTGGTCAGGAAACAAGTCCAAAGATGGAAGGAGGCTGCAACTATGCTCCAGGCTTACTACAGAATGAAAAGGGATAAGCAGCGCTATTTAAGGTTGCATACAGCTACTGTTATCATTCAAAATCATTATCGTGCATACCAAGAGAAAGTCTGTCAGAGGCAGAAGTTCTTGAAAATCAAAGAAGCAGCTGTTTGCTTGCAAGCTTCTTACAGAGGTTACAGAGCGCGCAAAATGCATAAACTTCAGTGTACTGCTGCTGTTAAAATCCAGACAGCTTTTAGAGCTCATGCTGCAAGAATGAAATACCATGCCATGGTTCAGGCATCTGTTATAATTCAGAGGTGGTACAAAGCCTATAAAACTGGTTCCAAAGAAAGATCTAACTTCTTAAAAACAAGAACAGCTGCGCTTTCTCTTCAAGCAGCTTTTCGTGGCTGGAAAGTACGAAAAAATTTCAGAAGGCAACATGCTGCTGCAGTTAAAATACAATCTGCCTTTAGAAAGTTTAGGGTCCAGAAAAGATTCAGGCTCATAACCAATGCTGTGCTAACTATGCAGCAGCATTATAGAGCCAGGACTGTAGGTAGAAAACAGCATCAAGAATATGTTGAACTATGTAATTGTGTAGCGCATCTTCAGGCAATTTGGAGGGGAAGAACGGTGAGAGAACACATTCAAAAGCAGCACCAATGTGCAGTAATCATTCAGTCTTATTACAGAATGCATGTGACTCGATCAAAGTTGAAAACTTGGAGAGAAGCTGCTTTAATGATTCAAAGACACTACAGATCTCACTGTATGAAAAAAGAGCAACGTATGCTTTACCTGAAAACAAAAGCAACTGTATTAGTCTTGCAGGCTGCTTACCGTGGAATGAGAGCAAGGAAACAATTAAAGAAACTCAACAAAGCTGCTACTATTGTACAGGCAACATACAGATCTTATATGGTCAGAAAGAAATATGAAGCTCTTAGGTCTGCAACTATTGTGGTTCAGAGATGGTATTGTACAGTTCTTGAAACTAAATATCAAAGGCAGGAATATTTGACCTTAAAGAAAGCAGTTATTAAAATGCAGGCTGTTTACAGAGGCGTAAAAGTAAGAAGACAAATTCACCAAATGCATCAGGCAGCTATTTCTATTCAAGCAATGTTTAAGATGCACCGCATAAACATTAGATATCGTGCAATGAAACTGGCAGCAGTTTTAATAAAAAAACGATATAGAGCATATTGTCAAGGCAGAACGGAACGTGGAAAGTATCTGGAACTATGCAAATCAACACTTATCCTTCAGGCTGCTTATAGAGGTATGAAAGTTCGACAAGAGTTAAGAATTATGCATCAGTGTGCAACAGTCATACAATCATATTATCGAATGTACAGACAACAACGTGACTTCCTAAAGTTATCTTTGGTCACTAGACAGATTCAGCAGCTGTATCGTGCTCGAAAAGAGCGAGATGCCCGAGCACACACATACAAGGTGATCAAGAAGTCTGTACTCTGTATTCAGACTGCATTCCGTGGAATGAAAACAAGAAGACATTTAAGAACTATGCATATATCTGCTGTCCTTATTCAAGGAAGAGTTAGATCCTTCCAACAAAGAAAACGTTATATTTCTCTTAGAGCAGCTGCTGTTATGGTTCAGAGAAAATACAGAGCAACAGTAATTGCAAAGCAACAGCATCAAGAATTTCTTCGTCTCCATAAAGCAGCTATTACCATACAGTCTGCTTATAGAGGCTTTGTGGTAAGGAAGAGCATTCAGCAGATGCATAGGGCTGCTACAGTTATCCAAGCAGTAATAAGAATGCATAAAACCTATATTTCCTACCATGCTGTCAGGCATGCTTCAAGAATTATACAACAACATTACCGAGCTTACAGGGAGGGAAAATGGGTGAGAGAAATATACTTAAAACAGTGTAATTCTGTCATAGTTCTTCAGGCTGCCTATAGAGGAATGAGAACAAGAATGCTGCTAAAGAAAAAACATAATGCTGCAACCATAATACAAAGAAACTATCAAATGTACAAGCAGCATTCTTACTACAAGAGAGTGAAGTGGGCAACCAAAGTAACACAGCAGAGATACAGAGCCAATAAATTGAGAGAAGCTGCTGTACAAAGGTATTCCTCAATGAAGAAAGCAGCTACTTGCATTCAAAAAACTTTTCGAAATATGAGAGCAATCAGAGAATATAAAAAAATGCACCAAGCTGCTGTAGTTATTCAGAGGGGTTTTAAAATGCATAGAGAACGGCAAAAATATCTTTCCCTTAAAGCAGCTACTGTTGTCCTTCAGAAAAGATACAGAGCCTTGCTTTTGGCAAGGAGGCAAACTGGGGAATACCTTTGTCTTCGAAGAGCAGTAATTTGTATGCAGTCTCTGTACAGGGGGTTTCAAGTACGGAAAAATATTCAGTACATGCATTTGGCTGCCAAGACCATCCAGTCGGCATTTAGAATGTATAGGGTTAGAATTGCCTATCAAAACATGAGAATTTCGGCTGTCATCATACAAAACTATTACAGAGCCTACGTTGAAGGAAAAATTCAAAGAAAGAAATATCTGACAATGCAGAAATCGGCTGTGGTCATTCAGGCTGCCTACAGAGGTGTGAAAGATCGACAAAAACTGAAGATTATGCATGCCTCGGCAACTGTAATACAATCTTTTTATCGTATGCACAGACAGCATAACTATTATAAACACATATGTTGGGCAGTTGGAGTTATACAACAAAGATTCAGAGCCAAGAAGGCAAGAGAAGCTGAAGTAAAGAACTATACAAAAATAAAACAGGCTTCCCTTTGCCTTCAGTCTGCTTTTCGTGCTAGAAAAGCTACGCTGTTGGCTAAAAACGTTCTAGCTGCACAGCATATCCAGTCAGTTTTACAGATGTACACAGAAAGGAAACGCTTCCTTAAGAAAAGGGTGGCAGTGGTAGTAATTCAGTCTGCTTTCCGATGCCACCAAACAAGGACTTGGTTTAAGGCAATCCAGGGCTCGACAGTTGTGATCCAGAGGTGGTATAGAGCATGTCGAATGGCTCGCTTACTGAAAGCTGAGTACTGTGTTCAAAGGCAAGCCATCATAACTATTCAATCTGCTTATCGTGGTATGGTAGCAAGAAAATTGGCAATGCGAATACGGGCTGCAAGAAAGATTCAGTCTTTTCTTCACATGGCTGTGCATCGTAGAAAATTTGTTAAGCTCAGAGCAGCAGCTGTTATGTTACAGACTTACTACTTGATGCAGAAAGTCAAATTACAGTATGCTATGTACAGAAAAGCAGCACTTATATTACAGAACCACTACCGATCTCATTTGGCTATGAAACATCAAAGGGAGGCCTACTTACTCACCCAGAAGAGCATTATTGTAATACAAACTAGAATCAGGGGATTCAATGAATGGAGAAGATTTCAGAAAATTAAACAAAGCACAGTAAAAATTCAGGTATGTGTATAGTATAGGTTCTATAGATTTTTAACAGTCTCTAGACCGGTAATTAAAAGGAACAGAGCAGAGAAAAGGGTACTATTTTGTTTCCCCTTCCTGTGCTCTTTAAATGTCTTTCTTATAGAACTAGGGTGAGTAAATGATTGAACCCAATTTCCCCCTTATTACCTCCCCCGCCACCCACACACTGGGTTTTCCCAAGAGGGGTGTGGAAATAGAAGCCTCACTTTGCCATCAGGTTGAATTGCAAGTTAGAGTGGGGCTAGCTGAAATTCAGAGAGAGAGCCGTGCACTTCATGAATCCAGATGGATTCTCAAGGAAGGGGAAAATATTCAAATTTCACTTATTTTCTTACCTTTGCTGGTGGATAAGAATATTTCCAGAAATCATGGGCTTTATCCTTTCTTTCTGAGATTTTATCAGAGGGAGGCATGTGTAATACTTCACTGATTTTTACTACTACTGTTGTAAGACGTTTTGCAAACAGAAGATACGTCTAAGTAAAAGTATAAGTATACAGTAAAAGTAACTGAACACTCCTATTGGTTCCACAGACCATTGTGGCAAGCTCTGTATTTAATACGAGTTTGCAATGACTGACCCTCTGAATTACTTTGTATAATCTCTTCCTTGTTTTTATTTTTCACTCTTGTCCCATACGTATATTTTTTTTGTATAAAGAGATACACGTGACGTTCCTTAGTCCCCTTCTGGCATTTTGTTCCAGGGAACGCTTGTTCTATATTAGAGTTCTGAGACAGTGCTGTAAAGATTACTCTTCTTCCCTACTGTCTTTAAAAAAAGAGAATGGTGGGAGGGTCTAGAGCTTCCCATAAATTGCTAGACATTTTTTGGGAGATAAGAATGCAGGTATCCTTTCCTCTACTCTGTTTATTGGTGAACTACTGTACTGCAATTTTGAACTGTTTGTTTCTGCTATTCTATCCTTGTTCTATCTTAATGAAATGCAAGTCTGCCTTGGCAGGTGGTGGACATTTCTGTTCTAAAGGAGAAATATGATCAGGTTTGAGATCACACATTTCAGATTCACAAATTTTAAAAAAATAATTAACTATCTGCTTCTGAAAAATGAAGTAGATGAGTGCTGTCTTACTTTAAAGTATGGTAACAAAAGAAGACCATAGTACAGTATGAAATATACTAAAACTGCATTTCTCTTCAGGCTTTTTATCGTGGATTTAGTCAAAGACGACAGTATCTTCAGTATAAGTCTTCAGTTGTATTGATACAACAGCACTACAGAGCCCACTGCCTTAGAAATATGGAGCGACAAAAATATCTTCAAATTAAAGCAGCTGCACTTAGGCTTCAGGTATTTCCAGGGATATCACAACATCTTTTTTCACCAATTCAGAATAATTTGTTACAAAGACCTGCATCAGTGGTGTGGTACTAACTTGACTATTAATGTATAAAAGGCTTTCATAAATTGACTCTATATACAAGGAGAAATTGTCCCCCCACAAGGCTCCCAAATGCATGATGTAAAGAAACTGGCAAGAGACTTCCTGCCCAACCTTCCTTACCCCTCCCTATCCTCCTTCCATTTTTACTGTTATGTGTGATAGGATTGGGCCTCAGAGGTGGCCATGACACCCCCTAGTGCCCATATGAATCCCCCTTTGGCTCCTTGGGTAGTCTCCCTCTTCTCTTGCCCAACATGCCTTGATGGAGTTATTTTATTGTAAAAAGAAGGGAGGCTGCTTCAGGGTCCCAGAGAGGGCCCTTGTCTATTTTTCACTCAGCGGGTTCCTTCTGGTCCCAGCTGATCCCAGTCCTGCCCCATAAGCATTTAGTGGGGCCCTTCTAGCCCCATACGTGCCCCAGGGCACCAGTTGTCTTAAGGGTTATTCATGTTCGCCTTCTGCCCCTACAGCCACACCCATGCCTCACAGATGTTATTTTAGATTTGTGCACCAGCTTTTTATGGGCTTCAGTCCCCTTGGCTTTAGTTCGCTGGTTACTCTTTGCTATAAACTGCCAGCCTACGCCCACTTCCTCTGGCCTGGCTTCTGAGTCTCAGCCTTGTCTGGCTCTTGGCCCATCTTACTCTGCTTTCCTGACCTTTTTGGCTGGAGCCTGCCTCTTTCTTCCTGTTGGGGCTCAGGCCCTGGCCCTTTCAGCTGGAGCCTTCCCTTAATAAGGCTGAAAATCTGAAGCACCTCCCTGGCACCTGTGTGTGGCCTTCTGTCCTCTCCTCCAGCCACCATTTGTTCCTCTTTCTTAATCAGACACAAATGCCAGCCCACAGGCTGTATAACAAAAACTCTCCCTACAATGGGTCAGCAATTTCCTCCCAGGATGCAAGTCCCCCTTAGCTATGTGTCTGTATTGTGGGAACAGCCTGGGTGCTGGTCCATCTTTTTTCTGCATCCATCCTGCTTAGGAGATCCTCTCTGTGCTGCCTGCAGGGCCAGACTGACTCCCTGTTCTCAGGCACTGGCCTGAGTGCCCCATAGTCGCATCCCTTTCTGTCAGGTGGCTCTCCAGACACCCACAGGGGCTTCCGTTTAGGCCTGATGGTTGGCCTACCCTTATCTGTGGTGGCTTTGCTGAGCTGCTTGTAGTTCTCTGTGCTGTGTGGAGGTCTGCTTTCTGACAACTAGCTCTCTAGCATTTAGTCTGCTTCCTAGCAGCTGCCCCTCCCCCAAGCCAGCATAGCCAGCTGCATCAACCCTTAAAGTAGCAGGAGCCCCTGGGTCCCTTTTACATATCTTACATGCCTGGCTTGTTACAAGTATAAGCTTGAGAGGCATTTGGGCGGAAGCATGTGGTGTTTTTTTCCTTAATTTTTTCCCATTAAACACAAAACTGATTGCATATTTGTTCACCCTTTCTATAGGCTTTGTATAGAGGTTTTGAAGCCAGGCAGTTGGCTGCTAAGATGAGATCTGCACGAATGATTCAAGCCTGCTTTCGAGGATACAGAGCACGAAAAGAACTTGCAGCTGTGGTAAAAGCTGCTGGTGTCATTCAGAGGTACCACAAAACCCGACAGCAAAGAATCTGGTAATATATTATTGCCACATAGCATATTTCTTTTAGTTACTAAATTTTTTTTGTTACTTGTGTTGATTTTTATAGCTTCATAGTTTAATGCTGTCTTGTACTTTGGGACATCTGTGGACTTCTAGGGTGGGGAAACAGGTGCTGCCTTTTTGCTGCTATAAAATATTTTATGATGACACAAAGGCCAAGCAGACACTGTGTTGTGCCACAGATTGGTTGTGCTGCAAATTGTGGCTGTGACAAAGCAGGAATCCATTTGTGCTGCTGTTTAGCAGCAGATATCTGGTTACTTTATGGCAGGAGAGCACAGGCAGCCTGGAGCTGTCCATGCTCTTCAGCTGCCCGAGGAGAACACATTGCCCGTTATCTTGTGGCGTGAATGTGTGGGCCAACAGGTGATGTTTCACTCGGTGAACTACTTGGGGTACCCTCCCTTTCCTGCCTTCCTTGCCATACCTTGATGAATACTATAGCCCTTAGGAAGGGTGCCCCTGGGGACTTTGAGTGAGCCTCAGATCACCTCATCACAACCTTTGTGCCCAGCTGACACCAGTTCAGCTCCTCAGGCACTAAACTGGTTCTTCTAGGCCCATCTGTGCCTCAGAGCATAAGTCACTGTATGGGTAGTAATCATTGCCTCTTGCTGCCCCCATAACTGCAAGGCCTGGGCATGGGTGTCATTCCAGATTCATTTCTCCAGCCCTGTTTTTTCTGCCAGTTCACCAGACTCCTGGCCCTGGCAAGGCTCAGCCTATTTCCGTGGGCCTCAGACCCTATCTGGATTAGTTTCTCTGGATTCTCTGGCCCTGCCTATCTGTCATCCCACCAGGCCCTTTTGGCCTTAGCCTGTCTGTGGGCTCTTGGTCCTGTTCTGGCTTTAGCCTCTCTCAGCTCCTCAACCAAGCTTTAGCCATCATGGCCTCTGCCTGTCTCTGGGCCCCCAGCCCTGGCTTGGCTGCAACCCCTCTGAGGCCCTGGCTTAACCACATAGGCTTCAACCCTTAGCCCTGTGGGTCCCTGACCACAGGCTAGGCTGATATCAGGGAGTGCCCCACCAGTGGCCTCTGTCCTCCCCTACAGCCACAACTTTGTCTTCTGGTTAAACTTAAACACAACACCAACGTTTTGTTTAATGGCCAGCTGCAGCCTAACCCAGCTACTTGCAGCTTTTAGTCCTTTTCTGTCTGAGCATCTGCTCCTTGGCTGCTTATTGCACTGCAGATAGATCCAGGATAGTTGCTCCCCACTAGTAGTTCCTATCTTTGGTTTTTGGTCTGCTTTCTTTTTAGCGATTGTCCTTTGCCCTACTGTCTA
>NW_005843273.1:116667-121613 GCF_000455745.1 Alligator sinensis | reverse complement strand
CCTTGAAGTAACCCAGTTGCACTGTGGAGTAAGCTAATCCACAATTACAGTCAGTAAAAGTGCACACAAGATGGTTTCTGTGGAATATGTAACATGCTGTGAATCCACATCTTTCCTGCCTTTTCTCACAGTAACTTGTTCACGTACCCATGCCCTTCTGGCATGAGTGTTGACTCCCATGGACTACTCGTATGTTTAAAATTACTCACATAAGTGCTTGCAGTTCTTTAGTCTACCTCTTGGTTTGGCACATAACTTGTTTACATTGAGAAGACAGTTACTTCTATCTTCATATGTGAAATCTAGGGTTACTATAATACATTATCCTCAACAGTTATTTTTGAAGTTTTAAAATGCTGAAATGAACAAATTCAAGTTTATTTTTGGGGGTCGTAATTTTTAAGTGTTTTTTTTTTTTTTGTTTTGTTTTTTTTTGCCTTGCTCTATTGCTGTCATACTTCCTTTGAGCCCTATTTTCCTGCCTGGGTAGGGCCAGTGGTTTACAAGGATTTTTCATTTATAGTTATGCACACATGCTTACACACACTCGCACCCCTCACATTTTACGGGTGTGAAGGTTTGTCTTTGTCACTTATCATAGAATGAATACAGGCACCACAGGGAGTTAATACCAATAAAAAGTATAATTTTTAAAATATAATTTTTTCCTGAAAAATCTGATGTACGTTTTCATTAGGTTTCTGAAGATGAAAGTCTCGACAGTTGTCATTCAAAGGAGATGGAGAGCAATCCTTTCTGCAAGAGCAACTCTGCAGCAATTCCTAACAGTTAAGGAAGCTGCAGTTAAGATTCAGCTGGCTTATCAAAGATACAGTGCTAGGAAACTCATAGCAAAGGTATATTTTTAATCTGCACCAAGTCACAGATGATGTTCAATCAGTATATCATGAAAAACTATCATAGTAAATTTGATGTAATTAACTACTAATGAGCCAGTAATGTTAGGACTTTCTGCAGAAAGATGAGCTTGTTCATTGTCTTCCACACATTGGCCACTTCTGCCCAAGTTATCTTTTTCCTAAAGAAACTCCTTCCTAATTGGCTCCAAGTTTAGGCTAGGTACTTGTAAGCAAGGAGCTGAATTAAAATATTTTAAAATTAAAAGCAGGAGCACTTAAACAAAAATGAAAAGTTGAAAATTTGAGCCTAGATCAGCAAAGTTTTAGGTACAGGCTTAACTAGAGATTGAGGCACCAGTTTAAGCAAACATATAGTACTTTTTCCTTGGAACTATCACTGTGTACCTTACCTAAATATTTTATTACTTAAGAAAATAAGAAAAGCTCTCTCTTCCTCCTTTAATATTTTTGAGGAAAAGAAGAGTAAGGCTTGTTGGACTAAGGTTGCACTGAGCGGGGAGAATTGAGAATCTTATCAAACTGGAAGACTTTAGCCTCCTACTTTTAGTTTGCATTGGGAGCTATCAAATCCCAGCCACACGAACTGCCAAATATTGATTGACACCTCATCTATAATAATAAGGTTAAGTATGAAAATGGCTTATAAGGGGTATAGGTTGTAGTTGTGTTGGTCTAAGGACATAGGCAGACAAGGTTTTTTTGGGTAACTCTGATATCTTTTATTAGACCAACTCTAATTAGTCTAGTTTGACTAATAAAAGATACCAGATTTATCCAAAGAACCTTGTCTGAAAATGGCTTATTGCACTCATAGCATTGTTGTTAAAAAGAAATTCAGCTGCTTCTATTTGTAGATTCTTTTCCAAAAAAATCCACTAAGTTGTGAAAGTATATACTGCCATAAACAAACTCTGATCTATCATGAGCTGAACTGGTTCTAGGGGGAAGGACAAACTACCAGATTAAAATGAGTTAACAGGGAGCAGGGGCTTGTCACAAAAGAGCTGATTCACAGTAGCTGTTTGTGTGCATGCAATTACCCTGTATGAAGGCTAAATTCTGCTTTAGATTTCACTGTATTAACTAGCATTAAATAAAACTGGGTTAATTTGATTTAATTTGGTTGTTTTTCCATACCCTCTATTTTTTTTTTAAAGTCTGTGGCTGCTTACCTCCCTTTCCAAAGGATAAGAATTATGATAAATGGAAAAAGCAAAGTGCTTACTTTGACAATGACAAGAGAAGCAACTTACCTAACATTTCCTTCCCACTTAGAAGCAGCAAGCTGCATGTTTGATTCAGGCAGCGTATAGAGGCTTTAAAGAACGGCAGAAATTTCTCCAACAGAAAGTTGCTGCTTTGGTCATCCAAAAACATGTGCGAGCTAGGTGGGACGGAAGACTTGAATGCATAAAATACCACAGAACTAGAGCAACTATAGTTAAACTGCAAGCATATATTCGGGGTTGGTTAGTAAGAAAAAAGGTAAGCATGTTTTTTAAGTCATTTAACTTTACTGGGTCAATATTAGTACTATCTGTGTCTGGGAAGAACAAGAGATGATAGCGAGTGATTCTCAACCAGGATGTTGCAAGACCCTTTCAAGGGTGTTGTAGCAGCACCATCACGGCTAGGTGAAACTGTCCCATGGGCCGATTTACAGGAGGAATATGCAAGATGGAACTGGGAAATGTCTGTGGCATGAGGGGGACGTCTGGTAATATTACTTAATACAGGTTTCCCTCGATTTTATGCAAGTTCTATTGATATGAATTCACTCTTATGCAGACTTTTTATACCCAAAATGTGTTTATATGCAAGGTAATTGTGCACTTATGTGATTGGCATAGGTGTGCTCCCCTCTCCCTCAAACAAGTAAGTATGTGAGGGGAGGGGAAAGGGCCATGAACAGAGGGGAGGGGGTGAGTGGAGGGGAAAGGCCCATGGGTCCGGGCCCCAATCACCGCAGCCCCTGCTTCAGCTGCTCTGGGAGCAGCCAATGCCAGTGGCTTGCATCTACTGGGCTGCACCACACCCTGAATCCCCTGGGGCTCTGGTTCTCCTCACTCACCCCAGCCCCTGCTGCAGCAGCCCCAGGAGCAGCTGACACCAGCTGCCTGTAACCGCTGGCTGCACCATGCCTTGAACCCCCTGGGGCTCTGCTTCCCCCATGTCACCACGGGGCTGCAGCCAGGG
Source organism: Alligator sinensis (assembly GCF_000455745.1). NCBI lineage: Eukaryota > Metazoa > Chordata > Crocodylia > Alligatoridae > Alligator > Alligator sinensis. The sequence goes on along the minus strand of NW_005843273.1, from coordinate 118,536 downwards.
TAGGTGGCAGCCTGCAGTGGGACAACAGCAGGCTGGCAATGGCAGCGGCAGTGGGCTCTTTCCAGCACTTGGGACAAGCTGTAGCAATGGAATGGGGAGGCTGCTGCCACTCCAAAATTTGCCGTATCTCCCCCCACAACCTGCCTTCCTATGGCCGCTGCCAAGTGCCGGGAAGAGCCCAGTGCTGCTGCCAGCCCCAGCCTGCTCTCGTTTTGCTACAGGCTGCAGCCTGCCCCTGCTGCAGTCCCGGGAGCAGCAGATGCCACTTGCTTGCAGCCACTGGGCTGCACTGCGCTGGAGGGTTCGGGGCACGGTGCCCCAGGGGAAGCGGAGCTTCAGGGGTTTGGGGCACAGTGCAGCCCAGAGGCTGCAGGCAGCTGGCATCGGCCACTCCCAGGGCCACTGCAGCAGGGGTTGGGGTAAGTGGGGAGAAGCTGAGCAGTAGGGCAAGTGGGGCTGCTGTCTGCCCCGAATGCCAGAAAGAGCCCAGTGCCATGCCTGCTGCAGCCCCAGGAGACACCACCTGCTTGCAGCCATTGGCCTGTGCCACGCTCCTCTCCCCACCCCTTCCCTAGCCCCAGCTTCACTCCATCTCTCCCTCACTGCCATGGGAATGCATTCCTATCTTCTCCACTGTAAACTGGGTTTGCTTTATGCAAATTCAATTTATGCGCCATTTTCTGGAAATGGATCAACCACATAAATCCAGGGAAACCTGTACTGGCTATAAAGTTTATTCAGGACTAAGTTATTTTGCTAATTCTGGTTTTAGTAAAAGCACTGGTTTTAGAAATGACAGTTTGCTACTACTAGTAGGTAAAAACTACATAGTTGAATTGTAATGTTTTTCCCTAATTTTACTTTCTCTAGATTTTAGAAGAGAAACAAAAGAAGAGGCTGCTTTATTTTACAGGTGCTACATATCATCATCTCTCTGCTATTAAAATTCAGAGGTCATACAGAAGCTACCTTGTGTTAAAACATGCACAAATGCAGATCTCTTCAGTCATATGCATACAGGTTAGCCATATCGGGGAAGCAGGGGTAGTTTCATACTAGTAGTTTTCCTACCAGTTAGTTTTATGTCCATTAGTTGTATTAGCATTAGCATTCGTGGATGAAAAATGATGAAAGTTAAATTATGGATGCCACAATTTTATTTAAATAAATACCTGGCTGGAAGAACAATTTCACACTATTCAACACTGTTCATTCTCAGTGGTCCCATATACCACAGACCCAATCCCAGTTTTGAAAGCTATACTCCACTCCTGTAGGCTTGCCTGTTTGACTGGACTCCCAGTTTTCACCTCTCCTTCAGCCTAGAAGTAAGAGAGCTAAGGGGTGAGGGAAATTATGAGTTGCTCAAAGCAGAATTATATCTTCCCCTTCCTCTCTCCCTGTCATCCTACTAGAATCCAGGGTCACTGAAAGTACATTATATACTAGGCCTAGACTAATAGGACTAGAAACTGCTCAGATTTCAACCTTGGTAATTTAAACCACCAAAGCTTGACCCCCAATATGCTGGTTTGAAGGTGAGCAGCTATGTGGCAGTTTGCCAGTTGGACCATATAGAAAAAATCACTTCCAGACCACAAAACTGGCAAGAAACAACTAGATTAAAGGAGGGGTCTGAAATAAGGCTACCGAAATAACTTCCAGTGCAAAATGACTTCTATAGCAACCTCCTTTTCTTTGCAGCATTACCAGGTAGGAGTCAGTTATGGTCTCATTGCTGTATCCATCACTTAGTAGAAGCAACTGTGGGCATAATTCTTTTTAACGCTCAGATGCAGCATGCAGTAACCTTCTTCCTACTGCTCCCTCAGGCCCTGTGACACAATGCTGGGGGAAAGAAAAGTAGAA
>NW_005843273.1:113035-116642 GCF_000455745.1 Alligator sinensis | reverse complement strand
GGCGGGCCCTGCCACTAGTTCTTCCTCCTCCCACCAATTCTGTTTAAAGTTAGTGTTCAGTTCTTGGTTCTTTATCTGTCAGTCTTGGATGGCTTGACAGGTGTGTGGGAAAGGGATAGAGAACAAGCTTAAACTTTAAAAAAAAAAAAGAATTTACCTGTTTCTTTACAGAGGTGGTTTCGAGCAAAACTGCAGCAAAAACAATTTTTGCAAGATCGTCAGAAAATTGTTACAATACAACGAAAGGCTCGAGCCTGGCTTAATCGTAGGAATGAGGCTGCAACCATAATACAACGAGCTGTACGAAGATTCCTGTGCTACCAGCACAGAAGAAAACTGAACAGTGGAATAATGAAGTTTCAGGTAGATCCATTTTTGTAAGAGAATAGCAGATTTTCATGTCTGCTCTTATTTTAGTTACTGGAGAAGCCTTTCTGTTTTTGTTGTATGATCACCCAGGGGTGTGTTTTGTTTTAAGTACAGGTTAACTTTAGAGGATTTACGAGGAACACTAGCTTGAGGGAACCAAATACCAAAAAGTTTTCAGTTTAGTGTGGAGACTGTTTCTGTTAGTTTTATTATTTTTAAATCAGAATCTCGTGTTTTGAGGAATAAATACTAAATGGGATGATTGAATACTTGCAAATCTAAAACTGTAATTATGATGCTAGATTATGCTTGTGTAAATTTTTGTTTTGAGATGATACTGGAAATTTAATGCTATTGCCATTCTTAATTATTCTACCCATTTATGAAAGCTTCCTGCCATGTTTTCTCTCAGGCATTGTGGAAGGGACATTCTTGGAGGAAGAGTCATGACACGGCAAAAACTAAAGCTCTACGGCATAGTTTGGAAATAGCCAATAAAAACAGCAGAGAAGAAAACAAACTATGTAACAGAACTGCAATTGCCATTGAATATCTTCTACAATATAAACATATTTCTTATATTCTAGCAGCACTGAAGCATCTAGGTCAGTAGTTCTTTTTTATAATTAAAAACTTAGCACTCCGGAGATGCCTCTGCAGTCCTGAATTGCTCAGAAAGAAGGGGAAACCAAGAGGTATTAGTTAAGCTTCTGATACAAATCGGAAAAGAGAATGACTTGGAATAGGGATTGGCACCCCCCCCCCCCAGCATGCGTGACAGAGCATGACACGTGAGCCTGCTTTCCTTGGCATGCCACAGCCAGCCCAGAATTTGGGGAGCTGTCACAGACCACGAACCTGGGCTGCTTACAGCAGGATGCCAGGAGCCTGAAAGCCCTGCTACAAGCAGCCCAGCCTTCGTGGCCGGCAGCATATGCCCAGAGCCTAGGCCAGCTGCAGCCAGGAGGCTGCAGACAGCGGCACAGGGCTCCTCAGCCCTGGCACTGGCTCCGGGGTTGTGGCAGCTGTGCAGAGCCAGGAAGCAACTTGGAGCAGCTCAGCCCTGGCCCCTTCCCCGCTCTCTGCCCACAGAATTGGTGCTCGGGCTGCAGAGCCTGGTGCAGCTGTTTGCAGCCTGCCTGCCATCTGCTGCAGCTGCCCACAGTTTGGGCTGGATGTGGCAGGTAGCCAAGAGGCTGCAAACGATTGTGTGGAGCTCCGTGACAGTGGCAGCTGTATGCGCACCTTGGGGTGGATGGCAGGAGATGGGCCAGGGTTGCACTGCCCCAGGTCCTGTCCTAGCCATGTGCCTGAAGGTGTTTGTGCAGGCGTCGCCCCCATGGAGCCTGCCAGGGCTGTGGAGCTGGGTGCAGCTTTCTGTAGCCTCTGGGCTACCTGCCACATCCTGCCTGTGCTCTGGGCAGCTGCAGTAGGTGGCAGGCAGACTGCAAAAAGCAGCACTGGGCTCTGGATTTGTGGGGGTGGTGGGACCACCTGCACCTGGCAGCATATCATGGGGAAGGAGCCAGGGGAGTACAACCCTGGCTCTACCCATGTCTGCTCGGAGGCATGCATGCAGCTGCCACCAGCAAGGAGGATCGGGCTGCTTGTGGCTCCCCTGCCTCTGGCATGCCAAATCAAGGCATGGGTGGAAGTTGGAGTGTTTTTGGTGTTCTGGTCAAAAACATTGCTAACCCCTGAATTAGAAAATACAGATCTGAATGAAACCATTTCTTTCTGAATGAAGGTAATGCTCTGATAAGAAACTACTTTAAAGGCCTACTTAGTGACAGTAGTCATTAACATTTTTTCTGATTTCATAGTTTTCATGCTCCCAGCAGTACAGACATACTGTATAAAGACAGGTTTTTTTCATCTGTATCAAGTTAAATGAAAATTTATCATGCACGGCTTACTTTGTCTTATTTTGCTGGAATGTTCATATTTTTAATTTTAGAAATTCTGAAAATTAGTAGATATTTGTTCTAGCATATTTACCAAGTTTAATCAAGAAAATGGTAATGTTTGAAAATAAATTGATTGGCTTTCCTAATTAAATGCTCTTATTTTTTAGAGGTTGTTACCAGGTTATCTCCACGCTGTTGTGAAGACATGGCTCAGAGTGGAGCAATCTTCACCATTTTTACACTGATACGAAGTTGCAACCGTAGTGTCCCCTGTATGGATGTTATCAAATACTCAATTCAAGTCCTGCTTAATGTTTCAAAGGTACTCCTGAATTTTCTTTCTTGGGTTCAAAAGTTGGGATAATTTTAATATATTCATGCTTTTAAATTATGTTGGTTAAAATTAATCAAATAACTTGTCTTGCAAAAAAAATACCCCAAACTTTCTGATATGAACCAAATGGTTAAAATATTTTCTTTAACATAAACAATTATTATATTGTAAAAGGGCAAGTCATTTTCACTCATTGGCTCAAAGTTTTTAACTGTAACTTTTGAATATGGGCATTGAATATTTGTTATGGAATTTTCCCAGAATTGACCATTTTGTATAGGATTTACAAATCAGGGTTGGAAAGATTTTGAGCATTGGAACTTTAATGTATTGGTTAGAATTATGCAACAGTCCAGAAGGCTGGCATTAGGATGCTTTTTTTTTTTTTTCAAATCTATACCTGCTTATAAGAGCAATTGTACAATATTTTTTTTAAAGTAAAACAACAGAACATTGTGTTGTAGATGGATTGTAGGGGTGTGCGAAGTGGGCCCTATTTGATTCAGATTCGGCCTGAATCGGGGACAGTGATTCGATTGGTTGATTCGGATCACTGTCCCTGATTTGATTCGGCCGAATAATTTGGCCATAGAAACAGCTTTCTAAGGTTTTTTTGTTTGTTTGTTTGTTGTTGGTGTTTTATTTTTTTTTTTAATTTTTTATTTTTTCTCTACATAACTCAAGGTACCAGCATGGCTCGTGATTGGGGTGCACGGAACGCCCCACAGGAGTGCAAGAGGGCCCATGTGCTTGGTGGTGAATCCAGAAGTGGACCGGAAGTACTTCCAGTCCACTTCCACGTCTGCTGGGGGGGCCCCCTGTGCCTCCCGGGCTGGGCAATCGGCCACGGGGGGACCCCGGGTGCCCCTCCCAGGCCCAGGAGGCACCAGTCACCAAGGCAGGGGGCCCCCCAGTGCACTCCGCGGCGGACCCAGAAGTGGACTGGTAGTGCTTCTGGTCCACCTCCGGGTCTGCTGCTGAGGACGCTGGGGGTCCC
>NW_005843273.1:79520-113004 GCF_000455745.1 Alligator sinensis | reverse complement strand
GCTCTTCTGTGGAACCCTCCATGCGCTCCAGTATCGCAGCACTCATGAGCCCCTGCTACCTACAGGTGTGTAGAAAAAGCATTTAAAGCTGTCTCTGTCTGAATCTCCAAATCTTTCTGAATTTCTCCGAAACAATTTGAAGGGTTCTGATTCAATTCAGATAGATAAAAGGGTCTTCTGATTCGATTCAGATTTGGAGATTTGGCCACCGAATCGAGCCGAACGTCCACCAAATTGAATCAGGGACTGAAGCTTCGCGCAGCCTTAATAAATTGATATACTGAAATGAATGGAATGTATAGGGTGCAGGTCAAAAATATTGTCCAAAGAATGTGTTTTGTGTATAACTTAAAAATATCAGTTTGATTAGAAAATAGTATTTTAATCGGTGAGCTAAGCTTTAATATAATGTTATGGACTTACATAAAAGGTATGAAACATTTGTTTCCAAAAGGTTTTGGAGAGGAGAACCTCAGTTAGACAAACAGGCTAAAAATAAAGATGGCAAAATATGCACATTGGTTGTTCTGCTTCAAGGCTACCTTAAAAAAATTAAATGAAATCTGCAATTTAGCACATTTAACTTGTTAAAATGTGTATCACAGAATTGGTCAGATTTGAGAACAGTTTTATCTCGTCTGAAATGGCTTTTTGAAGATCTGCTATTATAATGGGGTTTTTTGGGTTTTTTTCAAGTATGAAAAAACAACCCAAGCAGTTTATGAAGTGGAAAGTTCTATAGATACACTCCTGGACCTGCTGCAGAGGTACAGAGGGAAGGCTGGTGATAAAATTTCAGAGAAAGGTGGAAGCATTTTCACAAAGACCTGTTGTTTGTTGGCCATTCTTTTAAAGAACTCAAGGAGAGCTTCAGTAAGTCTTCATACTTTTTGATTAGCAATTTCATACAGTTTTGCCTCTTTTCAGATGTTTGACATATTTGCATAGGTATCTATAGTTATCAACTGCTGTTGTAATTACTTGGAACGGAGTCCTGTTGATATTAAACTTTTGGCTCCGATATTGAAAATGGTGAGTGCTTCACCTTGTTGTAGTGCACATGCCCTCATCTGCTCAAGGTCTTTGTATCCTGAGATTTGGCTGTTTGAAAAAGTTGATAATTATCCAGAGTTTACATTATATTCTACCTGATAAATCACTCATATTTTTTCTTGGTGAGACTTTTAAATATTTCTGTGCTATTGCTGCCCCCTGCAGGAGAAGGCTTCTTGCTTGGTATTCTCAAATGCTGCTGGCAGTACAATTTTGAAACATGTTGCCCTGTACCATTGTCTGTAGAAACAATCTCTACAGTATTTACTCAAATCGAAGAAGTGTCCTGTTTCTGACAATTGACCCCCCCCCCCCCCCCCCCCATAGTAAACATTGGAGGGAGTGGGAGGTGTTCTGGCTCCGGTTCCTCCAGCCCTGACCCAGCTAAGCTGCAAGCAGCCACTGCTGCTGCTTGGTTGGTCTGGGCTGCTGCTTCTGCTGATTGCCCCAATCCAGAGCAGAAGAGAAGGGGTGTGTGTATGTGTGCGTGGTGAGGGGCAGGAAATGGACAATGGGCTGCACGGGGATGTGAGATGGGAGACATGCAGCAGGATGGGGCCCTCACTTCCCACATCTGCTTTCCATGCTGATTATTGAAGGGGTTGTCTTAAATTTGAAGTTGTTTTGGATTTGGGTAAATACAGTAATTCTGAAATTAATTTCATCCATGCAGCTTCTGGTGGTAACAACATACAGGAGTGTTTAGTGTAGACCAGGTTCTGCTCTACAAATATCTACCAACTGGTTATCCACCCTATCATGTAAATCTGTTCAGATCAGTTCTATGTTTCTTGAGCGTTACAGTTGTTGATGGTAACATGGGTCTTGTCTATTTGAGCATGTGTACCCATGTAGTTGCAATTAGTTTTGGAGTCCTAAGACATAAAATTGGATATTTGCAAATATCTGGTTAAAAAACACTTACAGACCTCCCAAATGTGCATGACCAGGATGCTGTGGAAAACTGAGACTACATTGAGGAAAGTTTGTTTTTTCTTGTATGCATTAATTTACTAATTGTTTGCATATTGATTGTGTTTCATTTCCCTTTCTTAGGAAATTCAAAGCAAACCTAGAGCTGTTGTTCGCATTCAGAGCCTGTATAAAGTTATAGCTCGTAAACACAAAATGGAGGCAGAAAGAACACTTTCAAAACACAAGACAGCTGCACCTGTACATGGGAATTACTTTGTTCCTGTAACTCCAGTACGAACAAAAGTAGTTTCTAGGTGAGAATTATTTAAAAATACGTCTGCTGTTTTCTTTTGAAAAGGGTGTGCCTTTCTGACTTTAGGCCATTTTTTTTTCCATAGGATTAAACCAGACTGGGTTCTGAGGAAAGATAACATGCGAGAAATTGTGGATCCTCTTCAGGCTATTCGAATGGTGATGGATACACTTGGTGTTCCCTACAACTAAAATGTAAATAATATTATGAAAATTCACATGTGCGCACATATGAAATATACTTACATGTGTGCATGCACATACATTTGTCTTGTGTAGTCAAGGCAACTAAATGCTTTTGGGAAAGAGATTATTATCCAAAAGTTACCTCTTAACAATGCAAACTTCTAAAATGGAGTCCTATTAATGTTTTGTAAAAATATTATATCATGTACAGTTATTTTTAATGATGTTTTGTACTAGTGCCTGAAGCAGTTGTACAATAAAATCCTAAATTGCTTTTAAGCCTTTGAGTATTATTTTGTTGTTTTTAAAATAAATCAACTAAGAAACTATCATTTTACAAAAGGCAACGTGGCCCTAATGCCATGCAGTTCATAATGGTTAAGATTTGTATACCTTTGCCAGTATGGACCAAGTTGTGCTAGCTTCCCCTAGTTGAGATGATGGAAATGGGAGTAAGAATTATCAGGTGGTTAAAGCACTAGCTGGGACTTTCAAAGGCAGAAGATTAATTGTTGTTCTCCCAAAGACATGCTTTGTGATCCTGAGAAAATCACTAACTCTTAGCCTTTTGTAGAATGAAGCTAGTGGTACACTCTGTTGTGAAGATAAACTTTGAAAGTAGAGATCCATGTATTTCCATTTAAACCCTTATTGGACCTTCATTTACTGACAGATGAGGATTCTTCTTATTCAGCAAAGGCCATGTCCAGACTAGCATGGGCGTTTGGTTCCCCAGGGACAAATAGCGGCAGCGCACCTTGCACTGCTGCTACTTGTCTCTGGGGAATACCTGTGTGACATGTGCTTTGGCACATGGCAAGTTACCCTGGGTGGGGCAGGGGAGGCTGGGCCCAGCAGCCTTACCTGGGGTCTTGGGGCTGCAGTCGCAGCGATTTCTACCACACGGAGTCTGGCCAGCAGCTGCAGTGTGGCTCCAGGCAGCCCAGCTCCACTTTTGAGTGGCGCATGCTGCCTGTGTGGACACTGCTCTGCTTTTTTTTTTTTTTTTTCCCAATCGTTTTTTTGACCCCTGGATATTCAGGTGTCACAGGACACTAAGGTGTGCCTGCTCCTTTCTCTAGGCAGTTTCTGCCCTTAGAGGGCCCTAGAAGCCAGACAGGAACACCCCACAGGTGCAGGCTGCAGTGGCAGCAGGCTAATGAGGGAATTATCTAGCACCTGCACCTGGCCAGCTGCCCAGAAGAAGGCAGGGCCCTAGGCACATATAAGCCCCAGGGCTGAGGCTGGAGGCAGTCGGTTCTCTGGCAGCAGCCAGCAGGGAAGGAGTTCATGCATAAAATCTCCACAGAGATTCTTGGCTGCCTGTCTGGCTGCTGGTGAGACTAACGGGCTCTAGGAGCTCCTAAAGTGCCTGGGGATAAGAGGCACACATTGCTGAGGGAGAAACTAGCCCTCTTAAAAGTGCAGAGTGTGACCTCCAGTGTCACTGGTATTATTGTCAGTTTATAGCCTAGGGGCTCGTTGTTGTTGTTTAATCTGGTGGACTGGACTGAGGCTGTTGGGGAGGAGGAGGCGGCCTCATTGGGGCATACTACTGTGCAGAGCCCCAGCACCAGAGGGTGCGGCGACAGAGGGTGAGGAGACCCAAGCGCCAGAGGGCGCAGTTACTGAGGCTAAGGGTCCAGTGACAACAGGAGGCTAAACCAAACTGAGGCCTCATCACAAGAGACATCATCTAAAAACCATCTGCAAGACGAGAAGGCACCCCTAGGGCAAAGCTGGCACAGTCACAGGGTCTTGGGAGCAACACGGCCATCTCTAGGGACCACCACCCCATGACAGCAGACTCAAAAAAAAAAAAAAAAAAAAAAACCCCACAGAAAAGAAAAAGGTGGAGCAGTGCACGCATGGGCAGCACTCCTTTGCAGCATGGAGAACATCTAAATACTGTCTGCGGTGTCGCATACCACACAGCCACATTCGTCTGGACATGGCCAAAGTGGCCGTGAGCAGGTGGTGCTTTTCCCAGCAATTTCCTTACGTTCCCTTTCTCTAGCCTCATTCTCATCTTCCTGGAAAACAAATATAAGAAAAAGCAGGAGATGAGACGAGAAGGCACCCCTAGGGCAAAGCTGACTGGCATGGGGAAAAAAAAAAAATAAATAAAACAGCGCTTTACTGAAAGAGGAATCGTGTCAGTTTGACTTGGCTCCTCAGCATCTGTATAGCTCATGTGCTTCAGCAGAGCTTTTTGACTCTTTTATCTAATAACTGATTCAATCATCTGTTAGATGAAAGCATCAAAAAGCCCCGCTGAAGCGCATGAGCTATACACATGCTTGGCATGCTGAGTCAAACTGACGTGATTTCTCTTCTGTCCCTGCCCCACATCTGCAAGCAGCCGCGATGCTTGCACTCACGCTCGCTCTCACAGAACTTGGGAAACGAGGAAAAGAGTCTCTGGAACATGTTGAAATTCTTTTTCTCCAAACATCTGTTCCCAAGTGACTTTATGAAAGGACTGGCATTGCTGTAGCCAGTGCTGAAATAAACCTTCTTGTCTAGAACCCAAATTCAGTATTTTCTGCTACTGTTTCCTCTACCCCCTTTCCACAAAAATGGCCTTGGACATGCTGGACACAGTTAACGTTTTATGGGCCCTCTTGCAGTCTGCTCGAAAACCTGGTTGCTATGGTTGGACTGGAATGCTAGCCTGTTCTCCTGTCCTCAAATGGTGGGCTAAGTCTACTGCGTCTCCCCAATTCCAGTTGGTGTTATGCTTGGAGGAACCAGTGGAAGTGGTTGGAGAAAGGGGGTGCATTATGGGTACAGAATGGCTTGCAGGATGTCATGGTGGGCAGTAAATGGGTGAGAGAGGCCACCTGTAATTGATCACCTCCAGGCAGCAGAGTTCTGCCCTGAGTGCCAGAGCAGGGATAGAAATGTAGTGTTGCATTGGGATGCCTGGAACACTGTCTCATTGGCTTGTTGCAGGATGTTTTGCCACAACTATACAGATGACTTTTGTCTTTGCTGTAGGAAGATTCAGGCACATTTACATCATAACAGCTGATTTCGATATGGATACATTGTAACATCTGTCCATACCCTTAGTGTAGCTTTGAGAATCTAACATCTCATACATTGATCGTTTGAGAGTTCTTATTCTGAAGAAATATATGCTAGAATCCCTGCATAAAGCTTACAGGCTTCATAGCTACCTGTTGGGATTTGTTTATTAAAGTATAATTATTATTCTACTTAAGAATTAAGAACTTAAGAATTATTATTCTATTTATTCTATTGAAGACATTTATTTTTATTCCTCTAATGAAACACTGTTTGTATACTGCAAAATACTTTTGTAGAGTTGTAAATAATTGTTTTTCAGAAGAAAAAGTGGTAGTAGATGCAAAACTGAAGTTGTCAGAGGAAAAGTCCAAATGATATTATCATTAGCTCTCAACCATTTTTCCCGATTTTAAAGATAACTATATAAAATATTTGTTTTAAGGCAAATACATAAGCCATCTTCTAAACCAGTGGTGTTGAACCTCCAGCCTGTGGGTCTCCCCACAGGTCAGGAAATTTGAGACTATTAATTGATGCTCCACCCTACTGCCAAATTTATGGACTTGTGCAGAGCCCTGTGGACCAACATGACTATACGCTAGATCACTGGCATGCAGTCGCACTGGCACATAGGGTTGCCTTACAGCCATATCTTGAAACCATCCATTTGGCCTGCAGGGCTGGAAGGTTGGGCACTGCTGTTCTAAACTACTTTACTTGTTCCTTGCTTTTCCTATCTGCAATCAATCAATATTAACAAAAAGTTCCAAGTTTTAAATCTGACATTCATTGTTGTTTCTAGTAACAGTTTAGCAATAAGAAAGGGCCTGAAAAATGTAGAAACGGCCTCTGAAAATACTAAGAAAAATAAGCATGTTGCTTTTGACTTCTTATGATTAACTTTGCATGACTGACAGTTGTGTGTAGAGCACAAATGCTCAATGACAACTCAGAATGGATTATATTTTATGTTAAGCCATTTGGTTCAGGGGTTCTTAGGCATTTTTTACTTAGAACAGTAGGGCACAAGCTGTCCAAACTGTAGGTAGGTGCTGCTATTCCTGTAAACCCAGAGGAATGAAACAGTTGTGTTTTAAAGTGTTACTGAAGTATTTTATTACTTGTATAAACAATAAGAACTGATTGGTAGAACTAATGGAATCTAAACATTTTATTGATGCTGCTTTCTTCAGGTCATTGATAACATGAGGCTAAGAAACAGCCCTTTGGGGAATCTTGCTAGAACCACATACCTTATGATCCAGCACTTTTGATGTCTCACCTGAATGGAGTGGAAGAATTGCTTCACTTGATTTGCAAGACTCCTGTTAATGCAATACAATATGCTATTGACTTGTTTTTTTTGGAATAAGAGCACGCTTTTGGCTCATAGCCAGGTTCTGGTCCACTGTAACCCCCAGATCTACCTCTTCAGTATTACAGCACAGCAAATCATTCTCTAGTCTGTATTCATGCATGTAGTTATTCTGTCCAAAGTGCAGGACTTTCTAGTTGTGGGCTGAATTTCATCTGGTTCATTGCATACCATTTTTCCAGTCTATCCAGGTCATTCTGAATCCTGAACCTGCCTTCCAGAGCATCTGCAACTCCACCCAACTTGGTAATATCTGGAAAATTGCTAAAAGTGCACCTGATCCCATCATCCAAATCACAATGACATGTTAAATGATACAGACTGAGGACAGATCCCTGGGGAACCCTGCTTGATACCTCCTCCCAAATAGACATTGAGTCATTGAGGACTGCTGGGGTTGAGCACAATGATCCAGTCAGTTATGTATCTACCTTTAGAGTAATTTTGTCTAGTTTGTATTTCCTGAGCTCAAGGGTGACAAACTTACTCCCCATGGCTACATCTGGCCTGTGGGTCCCTAGACTGATCCCTTGCCCTGGCTGTGAGTGCTACATGCAGCGCATGGGCTGTACTCAGCAATGCATGTGCTGCAGGTAGCACAGGAAGCTGGTCCAGGGCACCCTAAGTAACTTGTACCTCAGATTCCCTGTGTCTTGTGCAGTGCAGAGTTCATCCCATTTAGAATGTGCCCCATGCTGGACCTACATGTTCAGTGAACCCTGGAGCCAGCATGTGCTGCATGGGGCTGAACCAACTGCACATGCTGCATGTGGCACAGGGCCATCACAGGGCACATGCCGCATGCCGTGCACTACTGGACTGGCTCTTTGCACTGGTTCCAGCTCAGTGAAGGCTCTTTTTCCATCTGGAGCGCCTTCTGCCTTATAGAAGCAAATCAAGTTGGTAAATCCATGCTGGCTGTTCCTGATTGCCTTGTACTCTGTTTCAAAGCACATAGATTCCTTGAGGACCATGATCTTTGTAGGTATCAAGGTCAAGCTGACTGGTCTGTAATTCCTTGCAACCTCCTTCCCTTTCTTAAAGATGGACACTATGTTGGCCTTTTCCATTCATCTGGGACTTCACCTGACCTCACACAAGTTCTCAGAAAGGATAGCCAATGGCTTTGAAATTATCTCAGCCAATTCCTTCATTACCCAGTATGTGGTACCATTTAGCTCTGTCAACTTGATGAAGTCTAAGTACTCCCTAACCTGTTCTTCCACTACTCTAGGCTGTTTGTCTCTTCCCTTATCTTTGCTGCCAGCTAGACTCATCAGTAACTTTGTTTATGAAGGCTAAAATAAAAAAAGGCATATTAACTACTTCAGCTTTCCCTGAATTGTCCATAACCACATTACCTTCTGCATTCTTCAAGGGATTTGCTGTCTTTGGTCTTCTAACTTTTGACATGCTTGTAGAATCCCTTTTTATTGCCTCTTGTGTTCCTTTCCAGTTACATCTCAAATAATGCTTTGGCCTTCCTAATTTTCTCTCTGCACACCCCTGTGATACTCTTATGTACTTCCCTACTAATATGACTACTTTTTGTAGGATTTCTGTGCTTCTATGAATTTCAACTAATTTAAGAGATTGCGGTCTATCCAAGCCAATCTCCTTTTGCACTTCCCATTCTTCTGTTGCTACAGGATTCCTTTCTTGTGAATGTTTAATATGGCTTCCTCAAGTCCCAGAAAGCTGGTTGTACTTTCTTTTCCCCTCAGACTTGTCTCCTAGGGGATCCTGCCCACCAGTTCTCTGAGTTTGATTAAAGTTTGTTTTTATGAAGTCCAGTATCCTTATTCTTCTGCCATCCTTCCTTCCTGACCTGAAGATTCTGAACTCCATCATGTTATGGTCTCTGTCCCCCAGGTTACCTTCCACCTTCACATCCTTAACCAGTTCCTCCCTGCTTGTGATCATTACCAAGTCAAGAAGAGCTTCCCTGCTAGTTGGCTGGCCTCTCTCCCACATTCCCTAACACATTCCAAGAATATGGTGGCTTGCCTGTGCACTTTTGTGTTTCTTGGTAACACATAGTAATTAAAGATGTCATGATAATTAAAGTCTTGAGAACTAGGTCCTATGATGTGGAAACTTATGTCAGTTGTTTACAGAGGCCTCATCTACCTCTTCTTGGTTTGGTGGTTCCTTCTACAGCCAATACTGACCCTTCTGCTCTTCCCTCACCTTTTTCCAGAGACTTTCAACAGGCTTCCACTTCATACTGTAACTCAGAACACATGTACATTGTGTGTATACACATGTATACCTGGAGATGTATGTGTATGGCAACACCTCGTTTTTCCCCTTCCTAAACGTGCCCATCCGTGACAGTACTATAGTTAGGTAAACTATCCTACCATGTCTCCATAATTTGAATTGCCTGAATTGTATTAGAACCTCCAATTATTTATTTCCCATGCTTTTCGTTCATTAGTGTACAAACATTTTGAGTATCTTAACTGCTTGTTCTATGTTCTTCCTGAAAACACTGCTAAGGCTTCCCCTATTGTCTCCCCTTTCTAACTTTTTTTCCAGGCCCCCTGGCTCCTTACCTCTGGGCATTTGTCTCCAGCTCCTGATTAACCTAATTTAAAGACCTCATCGCTAGGTTAGCAAGCCTCTGTACTAAGACACTCTTCCTCTTCTTTGTTAGGTGTAACCCGTCTTTTCCCAGTAGTCCTTGGAACATGACCCCATTGTTCAAGAAGTCAAAGCCCTGCTAGTGACACCATGTGTTGATCTCCAGAATGCTTCTGCTTCTAACTGGGCCTTTATCCTTGACTGGAATGATCAAAGAGAACTCTGCCCCCATCCCCTTCACCCTTGCACCCAGAACGATGATCTGTTCAAGGTCACTCCTGGCAATATCACTGGTGCCTACATGGATGAGCAGCAAGGGGATAGTATTAAAAGGCAAACTTTTCATGATGTTTTGGGTGTTGGTTCCTGGCACGCAGCTGGAACTCCCCAGCAACAGTTCAGGACACAAGATGAATGCCACTGTGCCCCCGAAAAAGGGAGTCACTAACCGTCACTTTCTGCCAAGCCTTGGCATCAGTGGTTTCAATTCTACCCTTTGGCTTGGCTTCTGTCACTCGAGTAGGCTTTTCATCCAATGCCAGGGCATCATACCTGTTTTCCAGCTGGACAGCAGCAGGTTCAGAAGAGATGTGCTGTCTGCTGCCAGTCAATACAAGTTGCTAGCTTCTGCCTTCCTGAAGATCTGCATCTTTTGTCTTCCAGTGCTTTCTAGGGCTGTCCTTTCATGATGCTGTAGGTCTCTGTGCATGGAGTCAGGTAAGACCTGCAGTTCCCTACCTGATTCCTGAAATAATCCATCATGCAAGTGTACTCCTTCATCTGGCTGTCTTCATTAGGGATTTACAGGGCACAGTCCTTGCAAAACCAGACTAGGACCTGGTGGAAGTCTTGGTAGTTAGTAGTTGTGCCTGGCCAGAGCCTACACAGTACAAACAAAGGAAGTGCTGGCAGCAGCAAGGGTTTTGACATTGCAGCATCTTCTAGCCATCCTTTTGATCCTCCTGACTAATTTTGCTAGTTCCTTCTTCTATGACAGGTACTTCTTGGAAAATTCCCTCCTCCTTGCCTGCTTCCACTCAGCAAGCTTACAGTGAAGGAAGGGTAAGAAAATGCCTGGGCAAACTCCCCAGTCAAATTCCCACTCAAATTTTCCTGTGTACTGGCCTGTTCACTGGCCCTGGTGATATTTGGAACCATAATCGAAGGCCTTTAGTTATTAGTAACTTTAATCATGTGAATTGTTCTTTTCTTCCCTAATTAAAAAAGTATATGCCATACTTTCTTACATATAACATGCATCTTTTTCCTAAAAAATAGTCCCCGGAATTTGGGTGCATGTTTTAAGTGGGGAAGTTTTTTCTTTGAAAGAAAAGCAAACCAGGAGATGCTGCAGGCCATGCAGCTGCCAAAAAGATGGAGTTGTGTTAATCCTTTCACAGCTATAGGTATTGATTGAGCGCTATAGCTTGTGCCTGAAACACCCAGTGAGCTGCTGGTAGTATTTTTAATGAGGCTTGTAATATGGGAACATTATTTATAGAAGTTTATATACAGATCTATTTATAGTAAAGAACTAAGTCTTGCTACTGCCCTTGTGAGTGTCTGGGACCTAATCTCATGTGACACAGAGTAACTCCTCCCAGAAGCATTAAGTGTCCAGGAAGTGTGGCTCCTGGGAGACAGTCTGGATGAGGCAGCCAGAATCAAGAAGTTCCTATGAATTTCCTAGTGCCACAGTTCCTGGACACTCTGGGAGGACTTACTCTGTATCACATAGCCATGACTCTGGAAAAATACTATTTCTACATTCTGCCTTAAAAAAAACCCAACAGATGCATCTTTTATTTGGAAGTATATTGTATGTGAGAGAATACAGTCATTTTTAGAAAATATGAGTAAGTTTTAATGTCAGGAGTGTAAAACCTTGTATTTGCTACTTGATTTGAAGTTTCCTATGATAATAGATCTCTCTTCCCTTCACATTTATGAATAGGTGCAGAGCTAGTCAACATATGCTTTTGGGTACCTTGTGGTTTTTTGCAGACATCAACATGTACTTTATCTCTTAAGACACCCATTCATAATCATCAAAGGTCATATTCTCCAGAACAGGATATATGTAAGATGTCTTGATCTTCTTACACCACAATCTGTGGACACTTGCATAACAGAAAAGCTGGTGATATGCCTGAGGTGACTGTAAAACGGTGGCCAATCTGTGGCACAAGTGCTACAAATGGTAGGGGCAGCCTCTATGTGAGGTACATGGCAGATTGGGGAGGGGACAGGCAGCATAGCAAAAGATAGGCCAGAAATCATAGAAAATTAGGGTTGGAAGGAACTTCACGAGGTCATCTAGTCCAACCCTCTACTGAAAGCAGGACCATCTCCAGTTGTATCATCCTAGCCAAGGCTTTGTCTAGCCAGGTCATAAAAATCTCCAAGGATGGAGATTCCACCACTTCTCTGTTCTAGTGCTTTCCTAACCTCCTAGTAAGAACATTCTTCCTAATGTCTAACTTCACTTTCCCTTGCTGCAACTTAAGGCCATTGTTCCTTGTTTTGTTGCCTGCCGCTATTGAGAACAATCTATCTCCATCCTCTTTGGAACCACCCTTCAGGTAATTGAAGGTTGCTATTAAATCCCTCCTCAATCTTCTCCAGATTAAATAAACCCAGTTCCCTCAGCCTCTCCTCGGAAGTCATGTACACCAGCCACCTAACCATTTTTGTTGCCCTCTGCTGGACTCTCCAACTTGTCCACATCCTTTCTGTAGTGGGGGTCCCAAAACTGGACACAGTACTCCAGTTGTGGCCTCATCGGTGAAGAATAAAGGGGAATAATTACTTCCCTAAATCTCATGATGGTGCTTCTACTAATGCAGCT
This sequence comes from Alligator sinensis, assembly GCF_000455745.1. Lineage (NCBI taxonomy): Eukaryota > Metazoa > Chordata > Crocodylia > Alligatoridae > Alligator > Alligator sinensis. Next base: position 100,696 of record NW_005843273.1, on the reverse strand, counting down.
CAGTATGCTGTTAGCCTTCTTTGCAACAAGGGCACACTGATGGCTAATATTCAGTTTATTGTCCACTGTAACTCCCCGGTCCTTTTCTGCAGAGCTGCTGCTTAGCCAATTGGTTCCCAGCCTGTAGTGGTGCATGGGATTGTTCCATCCTAATTGCAGGGCCTTGCACTTGTCCTTATTGAACTTCATGACATTTCTTTTTGTCCAGTCTTCCAATATTTTGAGGTCTCTCTGAATCCTAGTCCTAACCTCCAACATATTCACTATTCCCCACAGCTTTGTGTCACCTGTGAACTTGCTGAGGGTGCAGTCCATCCCATCTTACAGGACACCGATAAAGATTTTGAACAAACCAGCCCTAGGACTGAGCTTTAGGGCACTTCATTTGATACTGGCTGCCAACTAGACATGGAGCCATTGACTAGTATTCTCTGAGCCAAAGGATCCAGGCAATTTTCTATCCACTTTACAGTCCATTCATCCAAAAAAATCAGGTAGGATACACAGCGAAAGAAGCAGAGAAGTAAATCAGGCAGGGGGGGAATGAGTTTAGAGTGACACTTAAGGAGGTGGAGGGACTAATTTGTGGCCCACCTGCCAAAAAGATGGGCTCCCATTGCATTAGAGCAGTGCTTCTCAAGTTTTTTAGATGCAGAGCACCCTTTGGCTTTTACTTGGTTTTTGATTACAGAAAAATAATAGTGCAATTCTTATGTTGCAAAGAACTCAGAAAGATAAGTCAGGATGTTTTTGACCCCATGTATTTCTATTGGGGGTGGGGGGGGGAAGGGTGTTTTTTTTCCCTGGGGAATCATGTGTAGGTGTCTGTACACTTCACTGTGTTAATATTATATTGTATAGCACTGACAGGTTGTCACTCTGGGCCGCCTTCAATGTGGCCCACACACCTGTCCCTGGGGCAACCGCCCGCCTACTCGCCTGCCATGCCTTGGTCTTAATTAATTGATCAGTGTTAATCAGCGGGAGGCTGCCCTTATACTGCCCCACTGCTAGGGGGTGCTGTCTGCAGCTCTGTTTCCTCCCCTACACCACAGGCCACACTGTGCCGATGTTAACTCAGGTCTATCTCTATCTTGGCCCCTTCCTGTTCTCTCTGGGCCTTCCTTCTCCGTGCCCTCACTTGGGCTTCTCAGTCATGCTGCCCCCCTATCTGGGGATCGTACCTGACGTTGGTGTGTCCTTCTCTATGTAGTCTGCCCCCTCTCTGGGGTCTTCTCTCACAAGGCGCTCCCCTCTCTGGGGCTCGCCGTGCCCACCTTGGGCTTCTCTATAATGCGGCCCCCTGTCTGGGGCTCGCCGTGCCCGCACTTGGGCTCCTCAGTCGTGCTGCCCCCGGTCTGGGGCCCGCTGTGCCCAACTTGGGCTCCTCAGTCGTGCTGCCCCCTATCTGGGGCTCGCCGTGCCGCACTTGGGCTCCTCAGTCGTGCTGCCCCCCTATCTGGGGCTCACAGTGCCCCCTCTCTGTGGCTGGGGTCTCTGTACCCTGTACACCACACCCCTACTGGTGCTGGGGTCCCCACGCTACTGTGGGTTCCCTATGAAGCCTCCTCCAACCCCTAATAGCCTCACCCAAACCACCAGTTTAACCAACAACAAAACACAAGCCCCTGGGCTGTAACATAAATTGAAGCCGCCTGGCTAAAACAACATTGCTCAAGCATCTTAGAGCTGCCATACGCTGTACCTGCGGTCAGGCTTCTTCCTGCACCCTGTCTTAGGGAGCTCCTGCTGCTCTGGCTGCTGGCAGGAAACTGACTCTGGCCTCCTGTCTGTGCTTTATATGGGAGCCAGGCCCTGCCCCTTTCAGTCAGCTGACCTTCTTTGGTTGCCCTGGCAACCCACAGCTGGGCTCCTTAGTCACTGTTAGGGCTCTTTCCCCGGCATTTTCCCCTCTTTAGGAACAGGGCACCTCCGTGCTCTGTGACAAGCACCCTAAAAGATCTCAGCACGCCAAGGTTGAGAATAAGTGCTTTTATGAATACCTTATTTTATAATTTTATAACTATTTTAAAAGACTTCCACTCTCAGAATTGCTGCTTCTTGGGTATTAGTAACTTATTTCTTGCAGAGAGAATTCTTTTGCAGAGTTCTCAATTTTCTTTCAAGAGTTTGCTTTTACCTTTGCAATCTAAGTTTTGCATCCAATGCTAAGATAAGGATTCCCACCAGAGGGAGACTTGCGCTTCAAATGACAGAACTTGAACACTGCTATATCATCGGTAACGTCAGTACATGACCTGTATTTTTTTTTAATAAATACATTTCTAGCAAAGGGCATAGAATACAATCTCAACTTCTTTGCCTTATGAAAGGTTATATTTTTTTTATTTAAATGACAAAAAAGACTAGATCATTGCATTCTTCATCTTTTTAATACTACACATGGTAAATGTACACAGAAAGCTCTTGTTACAATGTTGATAGCACATTGTGAATCAGTTCATAAGGTGTTAAAGTAGCTCTGAAATTGTGCAAGCTTTAGCTTTGTTGAATGGTAGAGAAGTTCAGAGAGGATGGGCCAGAATCTGACTTTGATAGCCGTTGGCAATGACAACAGTATGTTTGGGCCTACCTACTTACAGAGTACACAAACTGATAGAATGCAGCCAGTCAACAATCTAGTTTTCTTTTTTTGTTTCCATCCCTATCGGCCAAAACAAATATACTGATAACAGCAAAATGGTTCTAAAAGTTCCTGGAGTTTAGGGTTACTAGTTTTGTATTAATAAATTTGCTGGTTTCTGTGATTTGTTAATTTCACAGTAAGAGCAAACACTGTTATTATTTCAATATAGCTCATCATTGAGATTTTTAACTGAGGCCTAACTTTTATTTCACTTAAAAATAATAAAGGTATATATTTGATGAAATACCTTTGTGTTCCAAAGACTAGTTTGAATAGCTTTGTAAATAATTAACTGGGGTGGGTGAGGGGGGTTGAGGTCTTTTTTTTTTTTTTTTAAGTTGTGTAAGTAGTAGTTTTACAAAACTGAGAACTGTTAGTAGAGGTGGCACTGAAGATGGGAGTTAAAATTTGGGTTTTTCTCTTAATATTGATTGATACAGGCAAACTCTTTGCAGAAGATGAAGGTACTGTTCTTCGTTATATTGTAAAATAGTTTAGAATTTAAGTATTGTTAGGAAAGTGTTTTATAGTCACCTTTTAATGGGGAAAATGGTTTTCATCTTAATGGCGATACTTTGCTATTAAGGTTGCGTTTCTGACTCTTGATTCAATGCTTGCTGTCTGGGGTGTGCCAGTGCTCCTGCTGGTGCCAAAGCCAGAGGTTCCTGACTATGGGTCTTGCCCCTCAGCTCAGAGTCGGACCGATCACCATATTTGGTGTCAGGAAGGAATTTTACCCATGGTCAGGTTCGTATGTACTGTGGGGGTTTTTGCCTTCCTCTGTAGTAGGGGTATGGCCCTCTCCCCAGGATCTTTTGAGCATATATTGACAGCATTTCATAAAAGTAGATCATTGGCTGCCATGTTTCCCCTGCTTTAAAGTGTTAAATCTGTGTTGTGCCAGCTTTGATGGTAGTTGTACATAGAGTTTATATTGTTTTATGGGATGGTTTAGATGGGGATGATCCTGCCTCAGGCAGGGGAGGGGGTTGGACTAGATGACCTTCGAAGGTCTCTTCCTGCCCTACTTCTTTACAATTGTATGATTAAGAGCAAATCTTGAAACTTGGTTCTGTGATATGCTGCGTTGCCTGTGTACCAATTGCAATAGTTAGAGCTATTTACTAGAAGATTAAAAAACCCCACAAAACTTAAATTTCCTGTGTGGTGTTCACCCAAACAGGGGTGGGTTTTTGCATGGGAGAGGCTTAAGTAAGCCTGAGGAGAGTGTCTGAGAGGGGTGAGTGGGATGTTTAGCTGGATTTGGCTTGGTGCGTTCCTGTTGGGTTTGACCTTACTGAACCAGGGTCCGTTTTTGGTAAGCAATTGCACTGACCAGGAAGGAGCTGTCAGCTGCAAAACTTAGCAGCTGACAGAGTTTGAACAAGGATGGCAGCAGCAAGCTATAAATGCTAAGAGAGCTGAGAGAGGCTGCAAAATTGGAAAACAATGATAATGAGTGACTTAAATTATCCACAAATAGACTGGGCCAGGATGCAGAGACCTAATTCCTTGACTTGATAAAAGACTGCTTTCTGGAGCACTTTAATCTTGAAACCTATAGGAGGAAAGGCCATTCTTGACCTAATCCTAAACAGTGCACAGGATTTGGTGCAATATTTGGTAAATGTTATTGAGCTGCTCTGCAGTAGTGACCATAATGCAGTTGGGTTGACATCCATGTAGGAGAGGAAACAAGAACAAAATCTAATACACTATAACTTTAAAAAGGAAGACTATCAAAATGAGGAAGCTAGTTTAACAGCAGTTAAAAGGGGCCCAAAAGAAGGTGAAGAAATTGCAAGCAGATTGGGAACTGCTTATGAACACCAGATTGGAGACACAGGGCAAATACATAACACAAGTCTCGAAGGAAAAAAAAGCAGACCAAAGCATGGTTTGATAACAGAGTTGCAGAGGCAATTAATTGAAAAAAAAGGTTTCTTTCACCTGGTGGAAATCAAATGCTCATGAGGAAAATTAAAAAGAGCACAAAATCTGGCATATCAAATATAAAACTGTAATAAGCTCAGAAAGAATTTGAGGAGGAACTTGTTAGAGACATGAAAGGTAACAATAAAAATGTCTTTAAGTACATTCAAAGCTAAAGACCTGCCAGGGAGTCAGTTGGCCCTTTGGATGATCAGGATAAAGAAGGAGCTCCAAGGATGACAGGACCATTGCTAAGAAACTAAATGCAGTCTTTGTGGAAGATGTTTGGACAAGGATGGGCAAAATATGGCCCGTGGGCCGGACCAGCCCGCAAGCTGATTGGATCCGGCCTACAAGCAGGTACCCACCAATTAATTGTACCTGGCCCTGCCTGTGCTGCACTCTGCTTGGGGCTGAGTCCCGCCAGGGGCAGAGCATGCTGTGCTCCCAGCCTCCCCTGCCAGCAGGCATAGCTGAGCAGGGCTCCTAATGCTGCCACTTCCCAGGGAACTGCTGGGCTTGGCCAGCCCCCAGCAACTACTCCTGTCTCTGCTGCAGTGCTCTGGGCAGCAGGTAGGGAGGGGAAGCTGCAGTGTTGAGGCTAGCAGGGTGGGCTCTGCCTGCAGCTCACTCTGGTCCTGCTTGTGCCAGGCAGGTGAGCGTGTGTGGATGGAGTTGGGAGGGGGAGGAGAGCAGTGGGGAAGAAGCTGGTCTACTCACAAAGCCCTGATGGGCTGGCAGGGACAGACAGGAGGTAGGGAGCAGCAGTAGGAGCCAACATGCATTTGGTGCAGCCGTACTGGGCAGGCACTTGAGAGAGAAGCAGAAGGAGCAAGAGCCAGTGCAGACTCAGCTGCAGCTCTGCTGGGCAGTTGCGGGACAGAGACTAAGAAAGCTGGTGATACCAGGCTCAGCGTCCTGTCCTGTCTCCCCTCTTGCAGGGGCTTCTCTTGCTGCCTGCCAGCAGCAGTTGCTTTCCTGCCCTTTGCAGTGTGCTGTGAGCCAGGCAGGCAGCACTGATCTCCTTCCCCCACCCCCAGAGCAGCTGGGCTCAGTCACAGTGAAATGAGCAGGCGGGGGGGAACCCCCCCACACACACCTCCCTCTGTACCCGCAAACACCCCACACTGTCCCAGACACCCCACCATACCCACACCCCACATACACACACAGACGCACCCCAGACCCCCTACATACATCCCACACCCATCCATACATATACCCACACCCCACACAAATACATCTACACCTCCCCACATATGCACTCCCATCCCCTTGCACACCCCACCCCTTCATCACAGCCACACACATACAAGTTCCACACACACCAACTGCACCATACGCACCCCCCCAGGAGTCCCACACACAGTACTTGCACCATACCCCCCTCCACAAAAAATATACAAGGAAAATGCCCCCTGCCCCAAAAGGGGTACTTTCTGGGCAAAGGGAGAGACTCCCAGTGGCAAAGGTCAAGGGTTAGGGGCATGACTTCCAGTCACAAGATGGTGACCAGGAGGCAGGGCACCTGTCAAGGGACGGGGCTACCCTTGTGGCCCTCAACGCATCACCAAAACTCATTAACCGGCCTTCCAGCCAAAATAATTGCCCGCCCCTGCATTAGGGACAAATTAGTAGAGCTGACCCAAATTGAGGGTATAATAAATGAAATTTTAGAAGAAATTGATAAACTAAACAGTAGCAAATCTCCAGGACCTTATGGCATTCACTATAGGGTCCTGAAGGAGCTAAGATCAGAAATTGCCAAACTTCTAATTGTAGTAAGCAACCTATCTCCTAAAAGCAGCATCAGTACCAAAAGACTGGAAGGTTGCCAGTGTGACTTCAATATTCAGGTAAGTACAGGATGGTGAGTCTAATTTCTGTTCCTGGAAAGCTGGTAGAAGAACAAAAAGTGTAATCAAAGAATTATTTAGCACATGGATGAACATGACTTGGGGGAACTAGCATGGTTTTGTCAAAGGGAAATCATGCTTCACTAAACTTCTGGAGTTCTTTGATGGTGTCAATAAGCAGGTGGATCAGGCTGATCTAGTTGACATAGTGTATCTGGCTTCCAAAAAGCCTTTGACAAGGTCTGCCATTAAAGACTCTTAGTGAAGCTAAGTAGCCATGGGATTACAGGGAGGATCCATTTGTGGATTAGAAATTGCCTTAAAACAAAGAGTGAATATAAACAGCTAATTTTCTGGATGGAAAGAAGTAAATGGGTTCCCCATGGTTGGGACTGATGCTGTTTAATGTATTAACAAATGACCTGGAAAAGAGGGTGAGTAGTGAGGTGGCCAGATTTGTGAATGACACAGTTATTCAAAGTAGTAAAGACCAAGTTCTTCTGCAAAGAACTACAGAAGGATCTGGCACTATTGAGTGAACAGATGCTAAATAGCAGATGAAATTTAATGTAGATGTGTGTGAAGTGATGCACATGGGCAAAAATAACCCAAACTGTACCTATACTATGACGAACTCTTCATTAGCTGTTACCACACAGGCAAGATCTGAGAGTCATTGTGGACAGTTCACTAAAACATAAGCTCAGTGCTCAGCAGCCATCAAAAAGGCAGACAAAATTTTAGGAATTATTAAGAGACGCTGGTCAGGCCGCAGCTGGAGTATTGTGTCCAGTTCTGTGCGCCCCATTTCAGGAGGGATGTGGACAACATGGAGAGGGTCCAGAGGAGGGCCACCCGCATGATCCGGGGACAACAGGGCAGACCCTACAGTGAGAGACTGCGGGACTTGAACCTATTCAGCCTCCACAAGAGAAGGCTGAGGGGGGACCTGGTGACCGTCTATAAACTCACTAGGGGGAACCAGAAGGGTTTGGGGGAGACGCTGTTTCCCCTAGCCCCTGCTGGCATAACAAGGAATAATGGGCACAAGTTGATGGAGAGGAGGTACAGATTGGACATCCGAAAAAACTACTTCACAGTCAGGGCGGCTAGGAGCTGGAACCAACTTCCAAGGGAGGGGGTGCTGGCCCCTACCCTGGGGATCTTTAAGAAGAGGCTGGATACTTACCTGGCTGGACTCATTTGAGTCCCGTTTTTGTTTTTAGGGTGAGTGGTTTTGTTTGTGTTTTTGGGTTGTTCTCCCGCCCTGGCGGGGGGGCGGGCTAGAAGATCTATTAGGTCTCTTCCGACCCTGAAACTATGAAACTATGAAACTATGAAGAGAATTGTAAACAAAATGGGAAGTATCATTATACCCCTTTATAAATTCATGGTGTGCTCAGACCTTGTCTACTGTACCCAGTTGTGGTCTTCACACCTCAAAACGGATATAGAAGAACTAGAGGAGGTACAAAGAAGGGCAACAAGGATGACTAGTGGTATGGAGGCTTCCATATGAGGAGAAACTAAAGACGCTAGGCTTATTCAATTTAGAAAATAAATGCTTGAAGGCGGGGCATGATAAGGGTTTACAAAATACTAAATAGTGAAGAGAAAGTAAATAAAGATGTATCATCTACTTTCTCATAATACAGGAAATAGGGGTCATAAAATGAAACTAATAGGTAGTAAGTTTAAAATTAGTAAAAGGAAGTTTTCTCATACAGTGTGTAATTAAAGTGTGGAACGCTTTGCCAGAAGGGATTAGACAAAAAGGGACTGGACAAATTCTTAGCGGAAAAGTTCATGAGAGTTAGGTGTACAGCCTCTGAATCAGAACCTCCTAGACCTTAAGTACTAGAGGTTGCAAGTAGGAGAGTAGCAGCAGAAAAAATCTCTGGTCCTAGCTTGTTCACTTTCCCTTTCAGCATCCACCCTCTCTGCTGGGTGACACAGAATACTGCGCAAGATGGACCTATGGTTTTGACCCAGTCAATGGCAATTGTTGTTATGTTTCTCTTTTGCCTTCCCCTTTTAAATGTGGTTAAGGAATTAGATGTGTATGATTTTCAAGTTTCTTTTGTACAATGCATTGCTTTTCCTCTAACTAGAATATATGATACCTCTTATAATAAACACTTGCTCTAAAACAGGCATGTGCTACTGCTTTATTCTGTTTAAAAAACTAGAGCAACCTGTTAATTTAACGTCTAGATGCCATTGTATAGGGTAAATTAAAAATGTGTTGGTGGCATTCATTTCAATTGCTTAAGTCACTTATGAATCTTGTGAATGACCCGCTTGTTTTCTCAAATGTCATGTTGGGAGTGACACATGTGTAACAAACAAACAAACAAAAAACCAAAAAAACTCCAACCAAATACTGTATGTGCCAAATAAAAGCATTTTCAGTCAGGGACCAGTTCAACAATAGGTTATGTATCAAGCCAGATAGTGGTAATCGTGGTTGCTTTTAGCTAGTTTTTTTTTGTTGTTGTTCTAACAAATGAAAGGAAATTTGGGGTGCTTAATTAATTTGACTCCATGTTAAATTATGCTCTGGGATGCCATATGAGATGCCACTTGCTTCATTTTACACTGATCTCTTGGAGTTATTTGGAAGTTGGCAGGGGATGCAGAGAGAGGGGGGGTGTCAAAGGACTGATGTATTCTTTATATAGCATCTAAACAATTAAGTATTGCTATTTGATACCTTATTAATACCATATTCTGCATTTCCTACCCTGTAACAATGCCCAGTTCCAACTTCAGCACTACACTTTTCCCATTCTATCTGTTTATGTAAGCATCAGTGAAATAGTTAACAGTGATACTTGATGCTATTTATTTTGGAGTAGCGGATACTGGTGTGTTTATTTCTGGAGAGTTTTTGCATGTTTGTCATTGTTACAGGATGACTGAATATCTCACTGGATTAGAGAGCTATGGTGCTCAAGCTCAGCTGGCTGACCACATCATCTATGAATGTCCTTATGGCACTCCGTTGGGTGCCCAAGGTCTTATTGACATTGACCATTCTACCTGTTGCTGGCTTTCTGGCCCTCATGCTTCCAACATATGTGTGGTAACAGTTGCTTCATCATCATCACTGGATTAGTTTTGCTTTATTCTCATTTGGGAGTTTATTTCCATGTACTTTTCTACAACCTTGAGACAAAGACACTTTCTAACTAAAATAGAAGATTGTCCAAAATCTAAAGCCTGTAATGCAAACAGATCAACTGAGATGCTTTCAGCCATAAGTTTGACTTCTCTTTTCTAAATACATTGTCTTTTTACTTTCATTTAGTTTTGTCATGGCCCTGAGGTATCAGAAAAGATGATAAGAAATGCTTTGGGTTGTTTCTATAACCATTGACCAAGATCCAGCCAGTCATGTGACTTCAGATCAGCTTCTTGTTGGAGAGGTGGTTGTAGAATGGAATCTCAGTATGTAAATGTAGAATTTAATTTCATGCTGGGCTCCATATCTGGACAGAATTCTGGCAAGACAATGAATTTTAAATGAAATCATCTCTTTTAAATGCAGGGGGAAAATAATTATAAATATTTTGTTCTCTAATTACTATGTTGTTTTTTTTAGATAAACCTTGTGATTTGCCACACATAGAAAATGGCAAGATTGGCCAGTATTATTATAATTTTAAGAGTTTCTATTTTCCAATGAGTAAAAACAAAAAAATGTCCTATGCCTGTTTGGCTGGCTATACAACTGGTTCGGGGAGTCAAGATGCGAAGATAACCTGTACAGCAGAAGGATGGTCTCCAGCACCAAAATGTTACAGTAAGTTAACTTTACTGGCCTTATTGCTTCTAAGGGTGATTTCAGTGGATGTCCCTGAAAAGAGTAGCAATGGAGGGTTAGAGAAAAGTTAGGGTATATAACCAAAATCAGGTCTTCACAAAGAAATTTTGTAATGTCAACCTTGTGTTTTCAAGAGTGCTTGTTCTTTAAAAGAGCTCCACTCCCCTTTCTGGTGAACAAATGACTGTTCTCTTGGTCAGATTTTAGTTCAATCTAATCCTGCCATTCTTCAGTAATCTTCACATTTCTATATAGAGGCCCTACCTCCTGATAAACCATTCAGCAGGGGCTGTGGGACTGGCAGCTGATCCTGGCATCTGCAGGAGCTGACTGGTTACATGTTTATTGAAAAGCCCAGAGAATATTTGGGTATGAGAAGACCATCTGTACCTCCCCAGTTCTCCTGTTAAGTTAAAAAAACAAACAAACAAAAAGGCACTTTGAGCAGATGGAGAAGCTATCCTCGCTGAACTTAACTGCGTTTGTTCTTTTCCTGATGACCATAAATTGCTTCTGGCAGAGAAGTCTATCTCTTCTCTGATCCACTGAAAAGGAGGAAGTTTTTAGTCTTTAATTTAGACTTTCAGGAGATTTCTCCAGCTCTGAAAATTGTCTCCAACATTACAAGGCTCACTTGTGCCAAGGCTGCATGTGCTGCAATAGTAATGTGAAGTAAAATAGGGAAAGGTAGCCAGAAGAAACTGAGAACCTCCTCCCAGTCCAAATTCTGCAACTATTATCTTCTGATTTCAATATATAATGTTTTGTGTTGATTTTCTTTTATTAGAAGAGTAAGCAAATACAAATATGTTGGACTACTCATTTTTCTACTGTAAGCAAGGAGGGGAGAAAAACTTTATTTACCCAATAAAATAGAGTTAGGTATAATGTTCTGTTAGTTTACCTTTTTCTAACTATGGCCTTTTATTTAGAAAAATGTAACAAACCTCCCTTGGAAAATGGCTTTTTCTCTGGTACAAAAGAATCTTTCAAAATAGGAGAGAAATTGCAATACAGATGTGCTTCAGGCTACCACTCCCCAAGTGGTAACACTGAAGAAACAATACAGTGTCGTACAGAAGGATGGTCTTCCCAACCAGCCTGTGCTAAAATGTCTGGTATGTGGTTGCATTTTTTTCACGCGGACTGGCTTTGTTACTTTTCTGCCTTACAAAAACCTTACATCTGGATTGTCATAAATTAAGGTATCTTGAAAACATTGGGGCATATTCTCAGCTCTTTTCAATCACAGGAGCTATGCAAGTTTACACTAGTTGACTCCCTTCGAACTACTCATTCACAGACTTAAAGTTAAGCTTGAATGTAAATGTATACAGGATCCTGCACCAAGTAGTTAAAGAAAACATAAAGTATTGAAACCTTATACATTCTCTAATGGGAGAACTATCTAAATATTGTTTTACATTTCTTTATTTCTTTATACTTTATTTCTTTATATTTCCACTATTGGTACATTAACTTCCTGAAGTATTCACTAAGGCATAATTGTGACCCCATAATTAAAATGGAACCTAATGGACAATAATAGATGATAATATCTTTTGATGTTACATTGCCACATTACATGATATTATAATATAAGAGATGTTAACATTTAAAAGAAATGTTAATAATTCAGCAAATTGATTTAAAGTAGAAAAATCGGTAGAATTGCATTGATGGCTTCTTATAAAGCAAAGCAAAATTTAGCTCACTGTTTCACATATAAAAACAGGATTGTGGCTACCCTTTGTATTACTTTGACATGTAAGATTTTAGGAGGTAGAGTCTTATTGCAAATATAGCTGGACATAACACACAAGTTCTGTTCAACAGATCATCAAGCCCAACCCCTGCCTAGGCAGGAAAGAGGGCTAGGGTCAGATGACCCCAGCCAGATGCCTATCCAGCCTTCTCTTAAAGATCCCCAAGGTAGGGGAGAGCACCACCTTCCTTAGAAGCCCATTCCAAATTTTGGCCACCCTTACCATGAAGAAGCTTTTCCTGATATCTAGCCTAAACCTGTTCTCCGTCAGTTTGTGACCGTTGTTCCTTGTTACACCAAGAAGCACCCTAGTGAACAGAGCATTTCCGATCCCTTGCTGCGTTCCCCTAACAAATTTGTAGGCAGCCTCAAGATCACCTCTTAGCCTTCTCTTGCAGAGGCTGAGGTGGTCCAGGTCCCTCGATCTCTTCTCATAGGGCTTGTCCTATAAAACCCTAGCCATATGAGTGGCCCTCTTCTGGACCCTCTCGAGTCTCAACAACCTTGAAGTACAGTGCCCAAAACTGGAAGCAGTACTCCAACTGTGGTCTGACCATTGCCACATAGAGGGGAAGTATCATCTCCTTGGATCAATTTGTCATGCATCTGCATTAATTATGGGGTCGTCATTGTGCCTTAGTGAATGCTTCAGGAAGTTAATACACCAATAGTGGAAGAAGAAAGAAATATCAAATGTAAAGCGATATGTATGTTGCAAAGGAATTCAGTCCCCTCTAAACTTTGTTCAAAAATGGATATCACAGGCTTAACCCCCACCCACTTAATGATTCTGCTACTTGCAAATTGTTTGCAAAGTTTTGTTTTCAAATTTGACTGGTCTGCTAACATTTTGGGACTTAAATGGGAATCAATGATAAAATGTTAAAACTCTGTGGTTTTAAGCAGAGTAGGTATTAAATATGTATTTCCATTATTTTTAAGACAGCTGCTTAGCACCAGATTTACAGTATGGTCGTTACATCACAACCCAACGATTGCTCAAGTTGAATGAAGCCCTGATATATGAATGTGATGATGGGTATCGGACCACAGGAGGGAACATGACTGAAGAGGTGACATGTCATCCACATGGATGGTCTCTTACTCCAAACTGCACTAGTATGTTTTTGTCCTTTAAATAGCTTCACTTAACCTTTCAGAAGTTCTCTAACACTGCAGCCTTTGTTTCTTATTGCAGAAAAGTATGTAGACACTGGGTGCTTTTTAATGCTGCTTTTCCCAGTGTATGTTCTATTTTTCTTTCTTTCTATCTAGAGTTAACTTGCTCTTTAAGTGTGATGGAACATGGACGTTTCTATCCTGTGAAGAAAACCTATGAAGAAGGAGATGTGGTTCAATTTTTCTGTCAGGAAAGCTATTCATTCAGTGGATCTGATTTAATTCAGTGTTATTCTTTCGGATGGTATCCAGAGCCTCCATTATGTGAAGGTAACTCCATTATTGTTATGTTTATGAGACCTAGTCCTAGACTCTGGTGCCCATTGGTCCCTGTCCCAAGGGCTTACTATCTAACAATAAGGCCCAAGATATGGGTAGATTCCCAGGTAAAAATGAAACATTTGTTAGCTTGAATCCATCTACTGCACTAGATTCTTAACAAGATGAACTACAAAAAAAGAATTACATTTAATCTCTGTGTAAATTATGCAAAGAAGAATGGATTGGTCAAAATGTGATGGAAGTGGGTTGCTTGCTTTTGAGTACACTATTCAGGAAGGCATGGGCATTTTTTGTATAAGTGTTGCAGTTAGGGATGAAGAGCTATTTTGTTCTAATCCTTTTCTAGACTAGCATAAACAGGGAAAAAGTTAAAATATTCACATATTGGGAACTCCCTTTATCTGGCTCAGTGAAAATGATATAGCAACATCATCCCAGAAACACGGTATAAATACCATATTTCATAAACAAACCCCTGGATGTAGTACTCACCCTGTTTTAGAAAGGCAGGATGAAGAAAAAAAAAATCCTTTTAAGTAACTGAGCAGGAGCAGGTAGGGAGCCAAACCATTGTTCTGCACTCTGTGGATCACTGCACATTTTACCTGCCATACTTCTGGCATATGGTGCGCGCTCCAATTTCCAGCAGTTGGCTTTTAAGGAAAAAGGTATGTGTGTGCAAGAAAATATGGTATACTGGCACTAGTCTGACTACAATGAGCTAGATTCCTCATGAAAGCTGAAATAGAGTACATTGTCTAGAACTCTTCGGGTTCTGCTACCATTATTTCTCGTACATATTTCGCTTGCAGCTTGTGACAGGGCACTGATGGTGCCTGCTACTTTAAAGGCTGAGCCAAACAGCTGGCAGGTGCTTGATTGCGGCAGCCATTTTGAGATGCTGGCTACCTATATAAACAGAGCAGATTGCTGCTGGCAGGTCAGGCAGAAACATTGCCTGGCTGAACTGCTGAATGGAACATCTGCAGGTAGGAGCAGGAAGCTCTTGGTCCTGGGCATGACCTAAAACTGCACCCTGCCTGGAGTGGGTGGCCTGGTGGGGCTCCCAGTGGCACGGGAGCCTCCAGGAAAATACTAGACCAGTTACCACCCCAGTTGAAGGCGGTCAAGGCATCTCAGTAATCCCTAACCCCCACATAACTGTCTGTAGCAGTTGGGGCCAGGCACGGCTATGGCACCTGAGCCCCCACCGGGGAGGGAAGCCCTGTAGCCCCAGGCAGGGAATAGGAGATGTGGAGCCCCAGTAAGGGTAGGGGACGGTAATATGGATCCCCAATGAGAGGGAAACCAGAGGGCTGGGAGCCTGGTGTGTGTGTGTGTGTGTGTGTGTGTGTGTGTGTGTGTGTAGTCTATAGAGTTGCCCTGGAAGGAGCCAGGGCAAGCTTAGCTCCGGTTGGGTAACTGGCTGGCCACTACCCCGGTGAGGGTCGCAGGAGAGGCCCAAAAGATGGTACGTCTGCCAGATAAAGCCTATGGCCGAAGGGGCCGGCTCCGAGAGGAAGCAAGGCGGAACAAGTTGTCGATGCGTGAAAGAGACCCTGTGAGAGGGGGTGGAGCATGAGAGGCCTTAGTGGGAGGAGGGCAGTATGAATGTGTGTGTGTCTGAGGCCTGACAACAAGGGCTAAACTTGGTCCAGCTGTAGGCTGGGAGCATTGTGTCACCTGGATGCCATCTGCGAGGCTTGGGCTACAGTGTAGGGGAGGAACGGAGCTGCAGATAGTGCTCCCTGGCATTGGGGCAAGAAGGGGAAGCCTTCCGCCTAATTATTACATCAAGGTGTGGCAGGAGAGTGAGGCAGGCGGCTGACCTGTAGACAGGGGGCAGGCCGGTGCTTGCACCAGGCATGAAAGCTTGCCCCTGTCACAGTTATTAGTTGTGAACCTCGTGTAACGCTACATCACCAGAGCAGTGTGCTATGGCAATATAGCATCCATGAGTGTCTACACATCACCAGCCACTACTTTGCCGTAGTGACGTAATCCCCCAGTATAGTGTGCTGCTACGGCAAAGTAGCTGCTAAAAATAACCATGCGCTGTGTGTACAGCACAGTACAGGCTGTTCCAAAAGGAAGTACTAAGTTATGGCGCGGTAAGAACATTGCCATAGTGGCATGTGTAGATGTACCCAGAATCTAGGAAATTTTCAGTTCACAGGGCTTTTTTTAAAAAACATTTACTTTTGTTTAGTTAGACTAAAATCAAATTTCAAAAAATGAAATTTCTGGCAATTCAAAGACTTGGTTTTCAGTCATTGCTACTGGCAGGTAGGGTGTGTAGCAGTAGGTTGCCCAAATGTATGTTGGAGCTAACTGAGCACGTGTTATACTTCTGACATACTTCAATTATTAGGAGCTGTAATCTTGTCTGGGCTTCTTTCCATTTTGAGAAATAAGTCTTGAACCTCTTGGTGTTTCATATTGTCCTATGACATGCAATTCTATGATAGAATCATCCTTGTATTTTAAAAAGGGTAGACTGAGGATGAGTAGAGGGAATGGGGGTCACAGTTTAGAGATCTATTTTGTTATTTTTTAATTAATTTTAAGCCAAATACGCATAATTTTGGGGGGTAATTTTTGTAATAAGTTCTCATAAAGAGTAAATTTGCTAAGAGAAACTTTAATAATAATAATAATAATAATAATAATTTCTTTTTGTGCACTATTGAATAAAATACTTCCATTAAAACAGATGGATCTATTGAACTTCTTAACTCTTTCACATTTACAAATGACATAATTCAATATTTTTTTAAACGTCAACTGAAAGAGAAAATGGCTCTAAAAAAAGTTTTTCTTATTTCATTTTTGCAAGAAAAGGGAAAATTTATTCTGAACTATATTTTGAGTAGTGTGTGTGGATTTCTTTTGGTTCAGGCACTGAAATGAAAGTATTTTTGTGTATACTTCTGTTTAAGAAACCAGTTTACTTCCTTGATAAAGGTAATCTGATTAAAACTTCTACTACCTGCCCAAATAAATGCTTGTTTTCTTTCTAGACAGAAGAACTAAATGTCCTCCTCCACCTAAACCTCCTCATGCCATTGTACTCTCAGATTTAAGAACATATCATAATGGAGACAGAGTTCGTTTGAAGTGTCAGCTTAACTTTAAAATGAATGGATCAGAAGAAATCCAGTGTCAGAATGGAAAATGGTTGTTACCCCCTGTTTGCATTGGTCAGTAGCTTTACAAAGGCTGGGTCTGAATTACACTTGTCAAAGCATGCCTTAATTTTCACCTCTTCTCTTTGTTTCCCTGATAAGAATACTTACCTCTTCTGTGAAGTGCTTTGGGATCTATGGAGAAGTACAATATGATGGCTGGGTATTATTGTTAATTGTGGGGAAGGTGAGGGGGAGAGGAAATAGTTTGCAAGTATGAATGATGGATAGAGATGGTTTAAACATTTCTACTGTGGTTTTAGGAATCCAAGAAGTAGCAGCATGTGAACAGCCGCCTTCTATTGAGAAGGGTACAGCCATAACTGAGAACAAGATGTATTATAGTGGAGACACAGTTAGGTACAGATGTGATCATGGCTACCATATAAATGGGTTAAAGGAAATAATTTGTGAAATGGGAAAATGGACATCACCTCCTGAATGTACCAGTAAGTAATCTGCTTATAAATCCTTTTCTGGGAGGTGCTCAAATACCACAAGGATGGATGCTGATATAAAATCCTGGGTAGATAGATTTAGGGACCTTTTTTTATCAGCCTTTAACAAAATGTATTACTGACATTGTGTCCCCCAGAGAAGCACATGCTTGGGACTTCTGGCCTCATTTGGTCTCCTGAGTGCCACCTGGAGCCAGCCTAGGCATTACTTCTTGAGAGAGTCAGCAGGGCTCCAACTCCCTTTGACTGAGACCCTGGCCCTGAACATCTCTGGTTATTTGTGGTCCTGCCTCATTGGACTTCCTTCCAATTCATCTCTTGACAGAGGGACTTTATTTGTTAAAAGGAGAAAAGAATATCTCCCAGGTTCCAAGCAGTGAAACGGATAGATAGCTCATTATCTTTCTTTGTTGAAGAGAAACTATCAAGGAAGATGGCTTTTCCTCCTCCAAAGGATTAAGCAAGTCTATCTGTCTGCAGTCCACCCTGTACAGCCCAGAGCACCCCAAACATAGCTCAACTATTCTCTATCCAATCTACAGCCTCAAAGCACCCCAAAGGTACCTGTCTCTTTCCTTGCTTTAGACTTTCTCCAGTTTACAGCCAACACTCTTCTGGTACTACTCTGTCTGTTGTGATGCTCATCTGTCTTCTCCAAAGGATGAGTTACCAAGTCCACCTGAAGTATCAACAATGCTATTCAGTTCTTTCGTTGCTGGAGGTCCATCTTGTCTTGTCTTAGCAGGGACTCTATTTACCCTTCTTTCCCTGTGTACAAGCTAGTTGGAAAAACTGAGGCATACAACATTATTACAATGTAAACACAGTTCATGCAGAACTATTACACTATGGATTTTTTTGTATTACAATTATACACTGTATTTTCACTTAAATGCCTGTTAGTTGCTGGATGTTAGCACTTATAACTGTTTACAGTGTTGCTGAAAAATTAATATTCAGGAACATTGTTAGTTATTCTTTCGGTTTTTTTGATGGCCTCTGTGAGGTCCCTTTTCGTTTGTTTTGAACACCCAGAAACATGTTAGACACTTCAGAAAACAAGTAAAGACAGTCCTTTCACAAACAAACATTCAATCTACATCAACATAACCCAAAACCACAGTCCGGGAGAATATAACCCAAAACCAGAGGCTGGGAGACATGGTAGACGTTATATACCTAGACTTCCAAAAGGCTTTTGATCTAGTATCCTATGATATCCTTGTGAGGACTGGAAGATTGAAGGGCTCAGCTGCTTGATGGTTCAGTGGGTGGGAAACTGGCTACAGGGTAGGACCCCGAGTTTTCACAAATGCATCTGTGTCATCCTGGCGCAAAGTAGTCAGTGGTGTCCCCCAGGGGTCCATGCTTTGACCAGTGCTTTTCAACATCTTTATCATGATTTGGATGGGGGAGTGAAAAGCTCACTGGCCAACTTTACGGATGACACCAAGTTATGGGGCAGTGTGGTCCTGGACAGGCTCGAGAGTTGGGCAGACTGGAACCAGATGAAGTTTAACACTTCCAAGTGTAAAATGCTCCATCTGGGGGCAAACAACCCTCAACATACATACAGAATCAGTGGTGATGGTTTGACTTGCACCGCGACTGAAAGGGACCTAGGTATAATGATTGATCATTGCATGAATATGAGCCATCAGTGTGAGGTGGTGGGTCAGCAGGGCAAACAACATGCTGGCATGCATCAACAGATGCATCTCGTGTAAAACTAAGGAAGCGATGCTCCTGCTGTACTTGGCACTGGTGAGACTGCAGTTTGGAGTACTGTGTTCAGTTCTGGGCATCGCACTTCAATAAGGACATGGAAAAACTTGAGAGGGTCCAGAAAAGAGCCACCCATATGATCAGGGATTTGCGAGGCTAGCCATATGAGGAAAGGCTGAGGGACTTGGGCCTCTAACCTAAAGAAGAGAAGGTTGAGAGGGGACTTGATAGTGGCTTAGTGCTATATCAGAGTAGTGCATCAGGAGCTCGGTGAACAACCTCTGGGGAAGACCAGGACCAATGGATATGGACTCCTGAATAGAAGTGGGTTGCTACTTCAGGCTTAATACCAAGAAAAACTCCTTCACCATCAGGGTATCCAGACTGGAATAAACTCCCCCAGAGGTGGTGCATTCACCTACCCTGAAGATTTTCAATAGGAGACTATACAGTCACCTCACTGGGGTCACCTAACCCCAGTTGTTTCCTGCCTAGAGTGGGGGGGCTGTACCCAATGATCTGCAAGTTTCCTTCCAGCCCCTAACCCATCTATGAATCTGTGGACAAGATCCAGGAAGGATGAGTGCGGCAAGAAGTCTGAATGGCATGTACACATGTAAGGCTCCATTTCTTTTTGTAACTCATTCTTATGAGAGAATATGTAACTAAGTTCTTAGAATTGGTTTAAAGAGATTGTGACCTTAAATTTGTATTCTGTAGGTTTCACTTCCTTGGAAATTTAGTTGCATTTATTCTGTTACTATCCATTTAATGCTTGTGTCTATATAGTTCTGTATACTAAATCTAACTCTGCATGTGTGTAGATTCTATTGATCTATATTACACACACTGATTTTCTTTTTAATCCATGGTTTTTTTCTTAGAAATGCAGGAAAACTGTACCTCCCCACCTCTAATTCAAAATGGTGCTGTTGTTGGCCCATTATTGACAAATTACAAGACAGGTTCCTCAGTGCAATATACATGTCAACATTACCATGTCCTGGAGGGCTTTGAAACTGTACACTGTGTCGAGGGAAACTGGACACCTCAGCCAGCTTGCTTAGGTAAGTCTAGTAGAAAAGCTATATAATATATAGAGTGCTGAAAGTGACACAAAATCCAGTTTATCCGTCTACACAGAAGCTGGACAAAATATAATTCGACTATTGGCAACATGGCTAGGGACAGAAATTACACACGAGCCAATGAAAGTGACTGGAAACCTGTTCAAATCTGTAATGCAACATAAATTCAATGCACATAAACTTTTCAAAATGGCCAAAACCAGTTTAAGATAAACCTGGATGCTGTAGTATCAGGTTTAACTGATTTAGATTAAATTAATGTATTGAACTTCTGTCCCAGATATCCTCCAGATTCAAGTTAACTGTCATCCCAGGATGTTTTGCACCTCCCCAGCAAACCTTCCTATTTATTATTATAAATATTTGTGTCAGTATGAATGTTTATCTTCCAGAACCATGCGCTATTAATGAACATGTCTTGAACAATAACAACATATTGCTGAAATGGAGACTGGAAGGAGAATTAATTTTCCT
Source organism: Alligator sinensis (assembly GCF_000455745.1). Classification (NCBI taxonomy): domain Eukaryota; kingdom Metazoa; phylum Chordata; order Crocodylia; family Alligatoridae; genus Alligator; species Alligator sinensis. Next base: position 80,279 of record NW_005843273.1, on the reverse strand, counting down.
ACATGGGGACATCATAGAGTTTTTATGTAAACAGGGGTATGAGTTGTCACAATCTACCAGAACATCTCAGCTAACAACTCATTGTAATCGTGGAAAAATTAACTATCCAACATGCATCATGGAAGGTAAAATAATAGCTGTTTTTTGGTTGTTAGCTTGTCTATTTCTAACATATTAAAATGGAAAACTTTTCTTCAGCAGGTAGGTATATGGACTCAGCTATTTTATAACAACAGAAATTTAGGGTGCAATTTCCTCTCAATAAAAAAAGTACATTTTAAAACTGGGGTTAGAAAAAAACCCTGATACATCTTGTCATGGGTGGCTGGTGCAGCAAAAGGGATTCCAAAAGGCATGGAGCTCAAGGATTTGAGAGAAATGGGGAATAAAAATTTAAGTGCATACATAATAAGAACTTTACAGCCAAAAAGATGGTCAAGTTCAGCTTTCTGACATTGATAACCTCACAGTGAGCTTGGTAAGAGAAGTAATAGAGATGCATAGTATTTGAATGAAATGTGGTATAATGATAGTCATTTTATAAGCCCCGGCTACATGTTACATGTATCATGCAATTAACTAGTTAGTCATGAAATAAATTTAGACTGACAGTAAGACCAGCTACAAGTGCAAAGTAATTTGTCACACCATTAACTGGTTAATCACACAATAAATTTTGATCAGGCATGCATGCAAAATAACTATTGTGAAAGAACTCTATCCCATCCCCCTCTTATTGGGTTGTCTGTTTTCCTCCTC
>NW_005843273.1:41311-79489 GCF_000455745.1 Alligator sinensis | reverse complement strand
CTTTCCCTCTATGGGCCCATGTGTCTATCAACCCAGTTGCTAGGCAACCACCTGTTACCTAGGGAATCCCCTAGGGTGGGGGAAATTCTCTCTCCCTGTGGTCAGGTCCATTGTTAAACTTCCTGCTTTGGCCTGGGAGGGCTGTCCTAAGGCAACAGTTCCTCCATAAGGCAAGCGCTGACGTTTTTCAAATCACTGATCGCATCAGTGATGCTCAGAAAATACCTGATGTTGATTGGGTCCAGGGGATGAGGTCAGAAAGCTTATAAAAAGATCCCTTCATCTTGGAAGGAGGAGACATTTTCTGGTTACTAAATCAAGCTGAGTACCTCCAGAATCCTCTGCATGTTCCTGTGAGTAATTTATCTGAATTTTAGCCAGTAACTTAGACCTAAGTGTTCTAGACTAAAAAGGCCAACAAGCCCCTTATACTGTTTTGCTCAACGCTGTTTTCTTTCAAAATTCTTATTGTTTTGTATTCCATCCCTATGCCTTCCCTTTTCAATCAATAAAAAACTATCTATCATAGCAAGCCTGGAAATAAATGTTTGAGAGGGATTGGACAAGCCTTTTTGTTCCCTTTGCTGGGATGACTAAGGGGGGCTACTTTCTATGCTTCAGGCCATAAGAAGCACCCAGATATACCCTGCTGGGGCTAAGCAACCCCTGGGTCTGTAGGGTCTGTATACCCTGAGCACCACAGAGCCCAGCAGAGACCAGAGCTTAAGTGGTGGCAGCGGTACCCCAGGTTTGTGGGTGTGCTCCAGGAATGGGGTCAGCCAGACATAGGAGCCCCAAGGGAGGCACTCAAAGCTTGGTTTTTGGTTGCACACAGTGAGGCGGGTGGCTCAGCACAAAAGCACTTACTGGCCTGCCACACTTATCACAGTACAAATGACCATTCAGCTATAAGTAGAGCCAACCAGCTCTAAAGTTAGTACTTGAAAAGGTGCAACAACTCTGTAGCTGGTTTCTATCTAGCTTTAATTTGAAATTGTAGCAGGGCCCATATAGTCGTTTTAAAACTGTTTTGTGATATTTCTCACATTAAATGTCTATTCATATTGTTTATTGTGCAGAACCCAAAGAGAAATGTGGCTTTCCACCTATAATTAAGAATGGAGATTTTATTGACTTGCCATTGACAGAGTACGTCAGTGGTTCTTCAGTTGAATACAGTTGCTCTAGTTTTCATTTCTTGAATGGGTCTAAGAGAATCTACTGTTTCAATGGACAATGGACTACTCCACCAATTTGTTTTGGTAAACCTGACATACATTTACTATATATACGAGCAGCAAAGTAAAAATTTTGATTCAGCATCATGTATCAAAGTTGTAACATTAATTTTCTAGTTATAGATAGTCAAATTAAAAGTTCTTCACTAGAGCAGTTTTGGGTAACTCAGAAAGCTGTATGGACAAGCTTACAAAAGGTTGTGTCCTGATTTTCTGTTTCTGCATGAATTGGAGGTATTCCCATCATAACCAAACGTACTATAGTTTAGAGCCAAATTCTGTTTGAGCCTTCCTGAAAAAGCTGTTAGTGCAAAAGGTGGATGGATCCTTCTTGTTGCTTTTTGTGAGACAGTTTTAAGGGCAAAATGACAGTGTGTTAGACAAGTGCATGCAACGCATTAGTTGCATTAGACACCTAATAGATTGAATAGAATCTGGCCTTTACTGTCTAAAATAGTAGGAGAAAGCAGGCTAAAAACTGGGGGTGTTTTCCCTCATTTTATATACAAGCTCTAGTCAGATACATGCAGCCTTAAATTATTTATTTGTATATTAGATTATAGAGGAGATTAACTGTGATTTTTTTTTCTTCCTTCTTCCAAAGAGCCATGTACTTTATTACACGATATAATGGATAAAAATAACTTAATACTGAGATGGAGTTTTGACAACAGACTTTATTATATTCATGGGGAATATGTTGAATTTCATTGTAAACAGAACCATTTACAAGCACCATCAACTTCAATGTCTGATTTTAGAGTACAGTGTAACAGAGGACAACTGGCATATCCAAAATGTATTGAAATAGAAAGGCAAGGCAATATTTCATTTGAAATATATGTGCATGCACTTTGTATATATTTTAATAACTTGACTTTCCTACCACTATTTTCAGGATTGTTAACCTAGACACAAAATGTCACTTGGATATACTTTTATGTAGCTAATATACTAGAAATGTATTTCACATGTGGCTTCTCTGACTTATGTAACTTACTGTTGGTCCTCACTTTTAAGTTGGAAAGGAATGGACTAAGGAATATCAATACTTCAGTGGAATATGGAATACTTCGATGGCTCTTTGGGTGTGAACTTACTTGACACAGAACAACCCTTGCCCTATAAAACAACCCACTGTCTGACTCCGGTTGCAGAAATCAGCTACCATTTTTGACCAGAAAAACTTCAAAGCCTTTTGTGGAACTGGGGCTATGACAATAAGTCCTGGGTACAACTAATTTGGAAATATCTGATATCAGTAATAGTCATCTTCAAATGACTATTTTTTCTAGGGTGTATTTGGATGCTTTGCTGATTCTGCCACAAATGTTTTGCCATTAACTGATTGACCTTTGCACAGATGGTTCTTTATTTTTGTCCATCAGTTAGTCCAAGGCAAAGAAAAAGTGGGTTTTCTTTACTTATGCAGAAGAGTCTTCTTTAGAAACGTAGAGTTCCCATTTCCTCAGGGAGCCTGCAGAAGAAGGTCTTCCTGCAAGCACAGCACAGCAACAGGCATGGTCTCCTTCTACTGTAACACGAACACAAAAAGCAAAGTAATGTGTGTTACCACATTAGCCTGTATTTTCTGGTACTTAACGGGTGCATACAGAAGTGCAGCTCCTGCACTTCATAGAAATCACCATGAGTTAGACTGATCCTCCCAATCCAGCAGACGTTAGCTGTTGGATCAGGAGGGTGGAGGATTGGAGCAGATCTGGAGAGAGAGGCTGCATCTTCCCCTGCTTTTCCCTGCATCTCTTCCCCTGGCTCTGCCCCCACTCTCAGATGGGAGCTTTTGTTACTGTCTCTGGATGGCAGGGGAGGGAGGTCTTCTGGGGTTTTTCAGCCCCACTGGAGTGGGGGGGGGCGTAGATGGATTGAAGTCCCTCACCCCCAAGGTGAGGGGCTCCAATCCACCCCCACTCCAGGTGACCTTTCTCCCCTGCCTTCTTCCCCTTCCATCCAGAAACAGCAGCTGAGCTCGGAAGTTCTTGCATCCAGAGCAGACAGAAATTATTGAAGTTGCTCTGCTTAGGAGCAGCTTTGTTCATAGGCATCAACTCCGTGGGTGTTCTGGGGCTTAAGCATCCACCAAACAAATTAGCAGGTGCACCCTTGAGCCACAGCCATTTACATGTTAGATCCAGCCCACTGGACCTCAAGGGAGATGCATGTTAGATCTCTGTGTCTGTTTGCAGACATTTAAAAAACAAGCAACCCTCCCCCAAACCCATGCTTTACTGGAAGAAGCATTTTCAAGGGGCTGATCATCTGACAAATGTCACTTCTGTCTGTGTCTCATGTTGCTTCTGCAGTACTCCCAGCATAGGCAATGAGAAACCCAATTTACAATCCATATCTGTTTTCCCTGAGTTGCCACACCTTGCTGTAACACTAGACACTTGGGCCAATCAGGCCAGATCTTATTGTAAAACTGCTAGGGGTATCTCATTTGAACTGTGTACACTGTTTGTGGAGCTTTCCTGCTACGACTCAGTTGCACATTACTGTTTGCTATCAGTACATTTCAAAATTTTACTTTCCTGAAGCATTTTTTACTCACAATGGAGTAATTACTCTAGGTAACTGTTTTATTTCCAGGCTCAATCACCTAGAATTCATTGTAAAGTCATTCCTAATAAATAGTAATGGAGTACATTTAAACCATACATAATGATAGCATCCTTTATTTTAAAACTAAACAAACAAGAACTGTCCCAAAACTTCGTTTTGATGAATATGGGTTTTGGTATTGTTGATACTGTTCTTCCCACCTCCTGTCGAACTGAGATAGAAAGATAAAAATCATTTATGCGGTTGTAAACAATAACAGCTGTTGTATTTGCTTTCATAGGTAAGAAGCTAGCGGTAAATGACTTCCAAGGACGTGAAAGAAAATATAGAAAGAAACTGTATTTTATTTTGAAGCTAAGATGATACTGAATGTTAATTAAATAGCGTTTGACTTCATGGTCCCACAAGAAAACTTAAGAAAATACATATTGCACTGTATGTTGTCTTTGTTTATCTTGAATAAAAAGTCGCACAGAAAACTTTATAATTCTAACCACATTCAATAGTCCTAAAACCATTGCTAATAAAATGCACAGCCCAAATCTTTCCTCTTATGAAACATTTAATTTTTGGAGTGCCGAGGTTCAAGGCCTGAAGAACTTGGGGTAGGTGTTGCAACTTATCACTTAAATATTAAGAGACCCAGAACTTTTGTCCCAAAATCAATTAATATAACTAAGAAATCTAAGAAATCTGACATCTTTCATCTATTCTTATCCTTCCAAACAGCCAGCCATTGACAATAGTGTCTCATATATTTTTGGCATAAATGATCTCTTCACTAAGCAATGTTGCTTCAATTCTGATCAGACACTTTTGAGTGCTGTATGTAGAAATGAAAGTCTAGTTCAATGGTTTTCAACTTTTTTAGACTCAAGGCACCCTCAGTAGACTTAGTGCACCTCTCAGTAAATGTCAGTTCTTAGTTTTTGCTCAATTTTTTTACTACAGAAAAACAATAGTGCCATTCTTTTGTTGTAAAGAACTCTGAAAGACCACAGTGGGTCAGAATGGTTTTAACACTGGGTTCCTACTTGAAGTCTCTGGGTGCATACAGACAAGTGTGAACATGCGGTCTGCAGTGCCTCAAAGCAGCTTGAGGCACCACAAACTGCATGTGGTGCATGTGCACCTGTTCACCATACTAATTTGCAGATCCTGGTGTAAAAAAAAATCCCCCCACTTCTAAAAACAATATGGCGCATGTGGCAGCAATGTGCACCACCAGCAAAGGAGTCTGGATAGCCAGAGCCACACTCTGGCTGCTGGCCAGGTTGCAAGGGCTGGCTCAGTGCCACTGTTGCTCCAGAAGGCCCCCAAACCCCATTTAAGGGTGCTGGGGGTGCTGGCCCCAACCTGTCTTACCCCACCCAAGTCACTTGGATGCATGCTGGAGTGCACATGTAGGGGGGTTCCCGGGGATAAATTGCAGTGGCACAAATATGCTGCATGCTTACATACCTAAGAATGCTAATAATGTATGGCACAGCACCTTTGAAAGGATCTCAAGGCATTCCTTAGTGCTGTGGCACCCTGATTTACAATCACTGGTATCGCCAATCAAAAGATTAAGTCAGGGTTTTCAAATTCACTTTGTGCTCCAGGGCAGATTCAGACCATGGACTCCTTGTGAGCTGGATCCAGTCTGGGACACAAGTGTCAGCAGACCACGTGGTGGTAATACAACAGAACGTGTGGCAGTGGAGCATATGGAAACAGCGTTGACAGCAGATCATGTGATGGTGACAGCAGAGCACATGCTAGCAAATCCGCTCCTGCCATGTACTCCACACTGGAGTCAGAGCTGCTGTTACCAAGTGCCCTTTCCCACGGTGGAGCCTTTGACTCTAACACTGGGGGTGTGGTGGGGGCTGGAGCTGTTGCCACCATTGTGGGTGTCATTGCCATCACTGTGTGCTCGGCTGCTGCTGCCCCTATTTGCCATGCATGCTCTGCTACCCCTATTTCTGCAGGCCCCAACTTCAAGTTTCTCCCTTGAGGTCCAGTGGGCTGGATACTGTGGCTCCACAGGCCAGATCTGGCTCTGGACCTCATGTTTGACACACCTGGCCTAAGCTATCACCCTACCTGTTTCATCTACACGACTGGTCCACAATCCAAACAGCCACAGAAGGTTTATCTGGAACAAAGCACTGTGTGTGTGTGTGTGTGTATGCAAGTGCACGCGTGCGCGCACACACACACACATCCCAGGTGTATAAGCACAGTCAGATTTTTTCTTTTTTTGCACAGTTTCAAGTATGTATGGTCAATTAATTGTGACTCTTTATTTTTGTACACGTTATGGATTCACTTTACATGGTGCAGCACAGTTGCCAAGATGTGCAGATGTGTCTAGAATCAGCTAGTCACTTCCCACTGCCCTCCCTCGTTGCTCTCAGTGTAGCTGGTAAGTGTGTTGTGTTGTGGTGGAAGGGGAGGGAGGAGGGAAGGGGTATTGGGCAAATCAGTGCCCCCCATGATGATGGTGGAGTGGGGCAAGGGCTGGGATAGGTGCGACAGAGCTGCAACTCATCTGGGAGGGGGGGTGTGGAGATGGCATGGTGGCTTCTGCCACTGCACGCAACCCAGGAGGGCATGTTGGGGCATGTGCCCCTGCATCTGTGTGGGGTGGGGCAAGTGGGCTGCAGCTGAGGGCTTTTCTTGGTGGGGTGGGCTCTGGGCTTGGGGTGGGCAGTGGCTACACTGGGAAGGGGGTATGGTAGTGGTTGCAAGCCCCCCCCAAATTTCACCATAGGCCCCCTGTAGCACTCTTCCAGTCCCACCACCACCCACCCCATTTGCAAACCTGGTTCAAGCCCTGCCTCTACCCATGTGCTGGGAAGAACCAGAGCTATGCCAGACGGGTGGCAGCGACATTGGAAGGAGGCTATGGGGGAAAGTTACAGTGAAATTTGGGGTGGCCATAGCCCCCTCCCAGTGCCACCACCACCTGTCCCAAGCCCAGCCCCAACCAGGAAAAGTCCAACGTAGCCCCGACTCCACCCTGCAGCTGCAGCCCACTCGCACCCCACCCAAGCAGATCTGCCCCCCCTCTCCATGTCCCTGGATGAGCTGCAGGTCCATCCCCACCAAGCCCCTTTCCTCCCTGCTCCCTCCCCCCTCTCCTTCCACCACCCCAGACTTACTGGCTGCATGCAGCTCTCCAAGCTACTGGGCTCTGCTCCTTGCTGCCTGTGTGCTGCACTGTGGCCATGTGTATGCACAAGTATTTATTATCCAAATTATTGGCCATATCTGGAACCTAAACCTTTATTTCTCTTAGACCTTTGGTATCTTTTTACACAATTTCTATTTGCATGGGTTTTTTTCCAAGAAAGTAACCACCGTGTAAATTGAGGCCCAACTTTATCACCCCATTAACTTAAATGAATTTAATTTAAATGAAGCTCTTCTACGTATTCATGTGTTCAGCATTTTTTACCTTTTCAGCTCTAGGTGCTACCCAGTTAGTATACAGTCTGCTTTTGGATTCCTTCTTAAGGCACTGGACTTTCCCCATGCCTTGTATTAGAAGCCTATGGTAACCCATTCAGTGTTCTAGATTCTCCCTAGTTTCAAATGGCTAAAGAAAATGTGCTGCAATAACTATTGGTCAACTACATTTGTATTGAATGTGTCCCCTTAGGCCACATCTCGATGAGTGTGGCCATTTGTTTCCCCGGGGACAAGTAGAAGTGGTACAAGGTGTGCTGCTGCTATTTATGGTGAAATTTTAGTACAGAAAAGCACTATAGAGGGTCCAGAGAAGGGCCACTCGTATAGTTAAGGGCTTGCAGGCCAAGCCCTATGAGGAGAGACTAGGGCACCTGGACCTCTTCAGCCTCCACAAGAGAAGGTTGAGAGGCGACCTTGTGGCTGCCTATAAGTTCATCATGGGGGGACAGAAGGGAACTGGGGAGGCTTTACTCACCAAGGTGCCCCTGGGGGTTACAAGAAATAATGGCCACAAGCTAGCAGAGAGCAGATTTAGACTGGACATTAGGAAGACCTTCTTCACAGTTAGAGTAGCCAAGGTCTGGAACGGGCTCCCAAGGGAGGTGGTGCTCTCTTGAAGACCCCCAGGGTAGGAGAGGAGGTTAGATAGGCATCTAGCTGGGGTCGTCTAAACCTAGCACACTTTCCTGCCTATGCAGTGGGGCGGACTCGATGATCTATTGAGGTCCCTTCCGACTCTAACATCTATGAATGTGAATCTATGAATAAAAGCTTTCTTTTAATTCTGATGATAATCACTGTGTATACCTGTCTGGCTGTAATACATGAAGGCTGAGTAGAGGAGACCAGCTGAGGTTGGAAGTGGTATATGACAAAAATGGGACAATGCAACAAGAAACATTGAAGATTTGAAAATATTTCAAAGAATTTCTAAGCATAGAGTACAGAAATGAGAGAAGAGTTATTGAGTATCAAACTGCTGATGTCAAAGTAGTAGAGCCTTTGCTAGAGGAGATACAGATCTTTTAAAAAATTCAGAAATAATAAAGCACCAAGGATGGACAATCTTCCGGCTTAATGCCTGAAATTTGGATTCAAAGCACTAAAACAGCATCTTCATAAGATGATTTAAAAGTTCTGTAGAGAGGAAAGAATACCCCAAAATGGAAGAAGGCAATAATACAGGTTTCCCTCACTTTATACAGGTTCTGTATGTGCGAACTTGCTCTTATGCCATGACGCTTTTTATACCAAAAATTTGTTATATGCAAGGTAAATTCACTCTTATGCAATTGGTGTGGTGAAAGCCTGCAGTCAGCTGCTTTGTGTGGTGCATTGTGGGTGCGTGCACACTCCACTCCAGCAGGTAAATCTGTGAGGGAGAGAGAAAGGGCTTGGGGGTGGGGCACAGATCGAGGCCTCCTGGGTGAGCGAGAGAGCTGTTCACAAGCAGGGGCAGGGACTGCAGTGACTGGGGCCCCAGACAGGACAGGTGGTGGGACACTTGGAGCCTGGGCAGCTCATCCAGGGGGCTCCGCCCACCCCAGCTCCAGTGCCACACGTGAGAGGTAGTGTGGCAGGGATGCTGCCATGGAACAAAACTCACCTAAAGGAAGAGAGGAACGGAGCTGGAGAGGCACCACCAGGGACCAGAAGTGCAGCTGGAACGGGGCTGCTGAAGAAAAAAAATTGCTGCATTAAAGAAAGAAGGGGAAAAAATTGCCAGGAAGAGCCGAGAACAGTGCTGGCATGGACCCAGTTTATGTCAGCGTGCCAACGCCGATTTGCCGGCCAGCCCTCTGGGGGAGGCATAAAAACCTCGCCAGATGAGGACGAAGAAGGACTGGATGTGAGTCTTTCTAAGGGCCCAGAGTGGCCTGGAGCTGTTTGCAGCCCCTTAGAGGACATATTGTGGCAGCCCTAGGAGGGGTCAGCCAGGGATATGTTAAGCCCAGGAGGGCCTGACTACTTACCAAAAGCAGAGCACTGGAGTCTGGATTCGTCCAACGTGAGGAAAAGAGAGAAGAGGATCTGTGGACAGCCATGGACCCAAACCAGAGGGAGACAAAAGTACACTAGGGAGCAAGGTAATCCAAGACCAGTAAAAGTGCAGGCCAGCTGACGTATGGCCTAAAGCTGGACAGTACACCATCCAAACCAGACTTTACTGACTTAAAAAGGGGACAACAAGTTAACCTGTGCTGTGACTAGTACTAGTTGTGGCCTGGAATTAACATCTGGTTGGCATAAGGAGGGGTGTTGGGGAGGCAAAAAGCCAGATGGAAGGATTGAAGAAGGGACCCAGGAGAGACAGGACTTAAGATCATCCTCCCAATAATTAATTTATTCCAACAAAGATGTGGCAGGAGAGAACCCCTGGTGACTGTCCAAGATATCTGACTGAACTTTGAGCTGTCAACCGTTAAAGGGACAGCAGCACCCGAAAACTAGTACAGGCAAAACGTGCTAGTGAGCAGCATGGGAGGTTACAGGCGGCATGAGGGTGGCATTGCTGTGAAGCCCCTGGCCCAGGAACAGTTCTGCAGCCTGGCTACTCTGTAGCACCAGCCCCTGTAGCCCTGCCCAATCTGTCCCTGTTAATGCAGTGCTCCAAGAGCTGTGAGCCAAGAAGCCTCCTGGCAGCAGCACCTTCAGCTGCTGCTAAGGGCAGCTGATGCCCATGCTTCTGGAGCTGCAGATGCCCCAGGAGCAGCGCAGGGTTCAGTATAGTCAAGGTCTTAAAATACATCCCTATTTGTTACATTGTAAAGTGGGTTCCCTTTATGCAAATTCAAATTATGCGCTGTTTTCCAGGAATGCATGTACAGCATAAAGCGAGGGAAACCTGTATGCCCAATTTACAAGAAGGGTGATTGAAGAGAGTGTAAAACCTGTCAGGGTATCTCTTTGTTGTGCACAATGTACAAAATTCTTTTTCAACTGTTACTAGACTGATTGCTCTTAAATTTGCAAGAAATTGTGCCATTTGAGTTAAAAAAAAGAGAGATCAATTTGTGATTAGGTACTTTCAATAAGATTATTGCTGGAAAAGAAATGGGAGATTGTAAAAGATGCATGTCACTTCGTCAAAGCTTATGATAGTAGTAGAAGAGAGTAACTATGGGGAATCATGGTGGGGTTTGGAATTCTCTAAAAACTGGCATAATTTACTAAGATGTTTCCTAAAGGATAAAGAAGTTATATGAGAATTAAGGGAATGCTATAAGACCTGATAGAAACCAATAGTGGTCTTAAACACAGGGTTGCACTGTGACTGATGCTTTTCAACTTGATGTTTGTGAGGGTCATAAGAGCCATTGAAGAAGAGAGACTGCAGCTGAACAGACTGTACCAGGTGATGGAAATGATAGTTAGAGTTTTGCTTTTGGGAATTGGCTTGTAGGTAAAATAGATATGCATTAAAACAATGGTCCAGGGGAATGGTAAAGGTTAATTGGTTTCTAAAAGCCTGTTTCTGACAGTTTCCTTCCTTCAAGCCCACTTTGTTTGAAGCCAGTAGATGCACAGGCTGGGAAACTGAAGACATGTACAACACTTTTCAATACCATGAAAAGTGTACCCAGAGATAAGGGACTCTGCAGCATTGGTGCCAGGTCACAGCACCTGACTGCAGAGCCCTTGGGATTTCCAGCTTTGGTGAACAGACCAAATTAGGAGGTCCAGTAAATGACCAGATTAAGATGTGTGCATGTGATGGGTTTATTGGAACAAAGGAATGCTGACAGGACAGAATCCAGATAGCATGATGACCACAGGGAAAACAATCGATGCCCATGAGTGAAGAGTCATCATAGGGGAGAAAGGGATTTCAGAGCAGCAAAGGTTCCCTGATGGAGAAACCTGAGGGCACACCAGCAGTCCGTATCACCCGCCCCACTGGTGGGAGTGAGCCTTGGCTTTTGACCTCCTGGCTGCTGATTGCTGATACTAAAGAAAGAACCACAGGGTAAAGCTCGCATATTGGCCAGATGTACCTTCCATCTTGGACAGCCCTAGGACTGGTAGAAATTAGAATTGTTTGCCTTGCCTGCATTATTCTTATCTGCTATCACTGTGTATCAATAACATTTGCCTATTATTGAATGGAGAAGTCATGGTTGGTCTGAGGGTTTGGGTCCACCTGCAACAAGTTATCTGGGTAATAAATCCAGTGCCCACACCAAGTATTTATGTATGCAGAAGATCTCTACCTAATAGGAGAGGAAATGGAAATACCATGCAGCTATCATAAAGTCAAATGCCAAAGAAAATGGGCTTATTATCAAGCAAGACTAAATGCTAGGGGTGCTCTGATAAGAGTTTTTGGGGGCCAATACTGATAGCCGATATTTAAGGAGGCATATTGGCCATCACCGATCTGATACAGCTGCCCTCAGGTGGTAAGTCCGGTGCAATGGAAGGGGAGAGAGGAGGGAAGCGGCAAGGGGGGGCAGGTCAACGCCCTCCAGTGGGGTTGAGAGGGGGTGCAGAACAGAGGTGCACCTCATGGGGTGGGGGCAGCTCCTGCTGCTGCTTGCACCCTGGGAGGGTGCGGGGGGTGTGCCCCCAGATCTGCATGGCACGGGGTGGGCTGCAGCTGTGGGGTGGAGCTGGAGGCGGCACTGCGCAGGGCTTTTCTTGCTGGGGGCTGGGCTTGGAGCGGGCTTCAATGGTGCTGAGAGGAGGCTGCAGCCACCCCAAATTTTGCCACAGCTCTGCTCCCATCCCCCTACTGCTGCCCTGAGCAGCTGTGACTTTTCCTGGTGCTTGAGTGGAAGAGCTGTGCCTGAAAGCAGTGCAGGGCTAGGAGTGAAGCTACAGTGAAATTTGGGGTGGCTGCAGCCTCCTTCCAGTGCTGCTGGAGCCCGCTCCAAGTCCACTCCCTGCAGAAAAGAGCTAGATGCAGTGCTGGCTCCGGCTCCACCCCACAGCTGCAGCCCACCCAATGCCTCACAGATCTGGGGTACATGCCCTGTCCCGCCCTCCCGGTGTGCAAGCAGCAGCAGGAGCTGCCCCCAGCTCATGAGCCACTCCTGTCCCATGCTCCCCACCCCGGCTGGCTAGCGCCTGCCCCTGCCCCCTCCCTGACCACAGGGGCATTGATCTGCACCTGCCACGCCCCTTCCCTCTCCCTCCCCTTCCAACTTAGCAGCTGGAGGCAGCTCTCCACACTGCTGGTTCTGCTCCATGCTACTCTGTGGTTTTGTGCAGCACAGGCATTTATCAGCCAAGTTATCAATCTCATTGGGCTAATCTCCGATATAAACAATTTTCTTTATATCGGTACCAATCCGATATCAGACCAATGTATTGGTGCACTCTACATGATCACATCCAGAAATAAATCTCAATACCACAGGAGAAGAGAAGGAGAGAGAATGACAACAAAAAAAAGTAGAGAAATTTCCAATATTTTGGTATAGTAACCACTGAAGACAATGAAATAATTGAAGAAATCAAGGTAAGAATTTATGGTGCTAATTGTCTGTTGAGCCTGGATGAAATAATGGCATCAAGGAAAATCTCAAGAAACCTTAAAATCCAACTTTATACTACAATTGTTCGACCTGTCCTTTCATATGGATGTGAATCCTGGATGATGACTAAGGCAAAAGGAAAAATACTGCAAGTGTTTTAAAGCAAAATGTTAATTGAAAATATTTGGTGCAGTACAAGAGAATGAAGCATGGAGGAGAAGATCTCAAGAGGTTATGGATCTTTAAAAAAAAACCTGGGGCATTTTTACACATGTATGCACTGCAGCATTGGGCGCTTTGACACAAGCAGTTGTATAAGTGGTGAAATGCACGTCAGAGCACAGAAAATGGCAGCGGGCCACTTTTGAACTAAAACACATCCGAGGTGTTTATAATGGGGGTGCAACAGGCTTCCGCCTGTGTGTCTTATGCCGGAGCCGGGGACAAACTGTGGCTAAGCCATTGGCGGGCCCTTCTGTGCATGAGGTTGGGGTCTGTGGCTCCCCCCTCTGGTGCCTCAGAGGCCTCCACCCAGACGGAGCCCATGGTTCTGGGCTCCGACAGAGCCCCTGGCTCTTGGCTGTGGGGGCTGCCTGTCACTTTTTCAGGCTCTGGGGTCCAGGAGCATGGCCACCTCCCCTTGTGAGGTCTGCTCCCTTTTGGGGTCTCTGGCGCACCAGGTGGAGGAGTTCCAGGCCGCAGTCCAGAGACTGCATACAATCAGGAACTGTGAGCAGGAGATCGACTCCTACTGCCAGGCCCTTCTCCCTCAGGAGGTGGAGGGTTGACCACAGTCACCTCCACAGTGACTGGGGAGGACTCGAGGACCTCCCATGCTGTCCAGCCCAGGGGTTGGACCCAGGTTGTCAAGGGCCCCAATGCCCGCTAAACAAAGGCCCCCCCACTGTTGGAGATTTGCAACAGGTACGAACCTGTTGCAGCCCCAGCAGAGCCTGCAAAGTTGCCAGCTTCTGCAGGCAACACAGGCTCAACTGTAGCTACCACCCCCACTCTCCCTAAGACCAAATGCAAAGTGTTTTTTGTGGGAGACTCCATCCTGAGATGGACAGAGGGGGCAATCTGCCACCCCGACCCCTTAGCCCGGGAAGTCTGCTGCTTCCCTGGAGCCCGGATCTGAGACATTGCCAAGAGGATCCCTGAACTCCTCCAGCCCACTGACCACTACCCTATGCTCCTCATTCATGTGGGTACAAGTGACATAGCTCAGAGCACTCCCAGCTGGGTCATGAAGTGCTACAGGGATTTGGGAATGGGGATTAAGGGGCTGGGGGTGCAGGTGATGTTCTCATTGATTCTCCCAGTCTCGGGCTATGGGCTGAAGAGGGAGAGGAGGATTCAGGTAGTGAACCAAGACTGTTGTACTGGTGTCATCGGAATGGCTTTGGCTTCCATGACCACAGTCTGCTCTTTGGAGAGAGAGGCAGCGAGCTCCTGGGAAGGGATGGCCTCCACCTCTCTCCCCTACCACCTCTCTCCACTGGGGAGGAGGCTCTTCTCAGCCAGACTGGCCATCCTGCTCCACCGGGCTTTAAACTAAGCCTGCTGAGGGATGGGGGGACTACCGCCACTGCTGGTCCACTGAGCAACCCTTGCAAAACCAACAAGCCAATGCACTTAAAGGAGCCCACCCTTGCCCCATCCCTGGAATGAACTGTAGGCAAGGCAAGGGTCCCCAAGGGAACACTTGCATGCCTATACACAAATGCCAGGAGCTTGGAGAATAAACAGGAGGAACTTGTCCTCCTACTAAACACAAATAACTATGATGTCATAGGGATAACAGAGACCTGGTGGGACTCCACCCATGACTGGACCACAGGTATAGATGGCTATACTTTGTACAGGAGGGATCGAGTGGACAAAAGGGATGCGGGTGTAGCTCTCTATGTCAAGGAAAGCTACGAGTCCCTGCAAGCCAACACTGGCACCCAGACTGGAGACCCTCTGGATTAAAATCCATGGGGAACACTGCACAGGGGACACAATGGTGGGAGTCTATTACAGACCTCGTACCCAAAATCAAGACCTTGACCAGGAGTTCACCAGGGAATTGGCTGAGGCCGCATGCTCCTGGTCCATGGTTGTCATGGGAGACTTCAACTACCCAGACATCTTGTGGAAAGAACGCTCGGCCAAATCTGAGCTGTCGCAAAACTTCCTCTCATGCATGGATGACCTCTATCTGATGCAGGAAGTCTACAGGCTGATGAGAGGTAAAGCACTGATCAACTTGGTACTGGCAACCAGGGACAACTTAATCAGGGACCTAATGATCGAAGGGAAGCTGGGTGACAGCAACCATGAGCTGATCACCTTCGCCATCTGCCATAAAGCTGGCAAGTCAGTCAGTAATACAGAAGTCTTTGACTTCAGAAAAGCTGACTTTGACAAGCTCAGGAGGAATGTCAGTGAGGCCCTAAGGGACCACGACCCCAAGAAGAGGGTAGTTCAAGAAGAGTGGTTGCTCCTTAAGGGAGTGATTCTAGATGCACAAGCTAAGGGTATTCTGTCTTGGCGGAAAGGGGAATGCCAAGGCTGTGATGGAACTCCAACTGGCTAGTAGTATCAAGGACAATAAAAAGTCCTTTTTTAGATATGTGGGGACCCGGAGGAAAAGCGAGGGCAAGATTGGACCCCTGCTAAACCAGATGGGACAACTGACGACCAACACCCAGGAAAAAGCCAACCTACTAAATGGGTACTTTGCATCAGTCTTTCACCAGTCCCATGGGATGCCCCTACCCATTACAGGACAGGGAGGCCAGGGTGAGGGAGATTTCTTGCCCTTCATCAATGCTGACCTTGTGAAGGAACACCTTGAGAGGATGGACACCTTCAAGTCAGGTGGCCCTGACAATCTGCACCCCAGGGTACTCAAGGAGCTGGCTAGCATCATGGCTCAGCCCCTGGCATGGATCTTCGAGAACTGGTGCTCTGGTGAAGTGCCCGAAGATTAGAAGAAGGCCAATGTGGTGCTTATTGTGGAAATAAGTTTAACCAGGCCTCTTACTTTACTAAGAAGAGAGAGAAAGAGAAGAGAAAAAGATGCTGATGCTATGTGTTTCAAAATGTTCTAAGATAAGAAAAAACTTTCATGCCTTGTTTTGTCTTGATATATTAAGCTCTGTATGCAGATTTTAACCTCCTCGTCTCCTCTGAACCGGAAGCTGATAACTGTTCCCAAAACACAGCGTTTTTTTTTCTGAATAAGTAAACTGCTTACGTGTGACAAACGAATGATCAACATATTTCTGTTTCTCTCAAGGTTGCTTTGTCTGAACCCTGCATCTTTTCTCGCTGTCTAACGTATAAATACGCTTGTAAACTTGTAGAGGTCAGAGTTCCTTTGAGAACTCTTCTTGTGATCACTTGTATAGCTTTAAATAAACCTAGATGGCTCTGCCTATTCTAATACAACCACAACGCGAAGTTTGGTTTCTTCCACACTATCTTCAAGAAAGGGAGGAAAGTGGATCCAGCAAACTACAGGCCCATCAGCCTGACCTCTATCCTGGGGAAGGTCTTAGAAAATATTATCAAAGAGGCCATTCTTAATGTACTGGCTGATGGCAACATCCTGAGGGATTGCCAGCATGGGTTTGTTGTGAGTAGGTCTTGCTTGACCAAACTTATTTCCTTTTATGACCAGGTGACCTATCACCTGGACAAGGGGGAAGAGATTGATGTCCTATATCTTGACTTTAAAAAAGCCTTCGATCTGGTATCCCATGATCACCTCTTGGCAAAACTGGCTAACTGCAGCCTTGGGTCCACCACAATCCGCTGGCTGGGGAATTGGGTCTGTGGTCGGACCCAGAGGGTGGTGGTTGACGGAAGTCAATAGTCATGGTGCCCAATGACCAGTGGGGTCTCTCAAGGCTCTGTCCGGGGACCTATTTTATTCAACATCATTAATAATGTAGACACTGGTATCAGTAGCGGACTGGCCAAGTTCACCAATGATACCAAACTTTAGGGTAAATCACCCACCCCTGCGAACAGGAGGGTGATCCAGGCTGACCTTGACAGGCTCAGGAAATGGGCAGATGGGAACCTGATGGTGTTTAACACTGAAAAATGCAAGGTTCTTCACCTTGGGAGGAAAAACCTGCAGCATGCTTATAGGCTCGGCAGTTCTACATTGGCTAGCACTACGGATGGAAGGGACTTGGGGGTGATGATTGACCACAAGATGAACATGAGCCTTCAATGTGATGCTGTGGCTAGGAAAGTGAGCAAAATGCTGGTTTGCATCCATAGATGCTTCTCAAGCAAATCCCAGGATGTCATTCTCCCATTGTACTCAGCCTTGTTGAGGTCGCAGCTGGAGTACTGCATCCAGTTTTGGGCTCCACAATTCAAAAAGGATGTGTAGAAGCTTGAGAGGGTCCAGAGAAGAGCCACATGCATGGTCAGAGGTCAGGAAAACAGACCTTATGACGACAGGCTGAGAGCTATGGGGCTCTTTAGCCTGGAAAAGCGCAGGCTCGGGTGATCTGATGGCCACCTACAAGTTTATAAGGGGTGTTCACCAGGATCTGGGGGAATGTTTGTTCACCGGAGCGCCCCAAGGGAAGACAAAGTCGAACGGTTATAAACTCCTCCATGACCGTTTCAGGCTGGACATAAGGAAGAACTTCTTTACTGTCCAAGCCCCCAAGGTCTGAAATAGCCTGCCATTGGATGTGGTTGAAGCACCTACTTTGAATGCCTTCAAGAGACATCTGGATGTTTATCTTGCTGGGATCCTATGATCCCTGCTGACTTCCTGCCCCTGGGGCAGGGGGCTTGACTCGATGATTTTCCAAGGTCCCTTCCATCCCTAATGTTTATGAAATCAATAAATCTGTTGTGCAAGGTTATTGAATTATTTTTAAGCTATATGAAGTCCAGTCCTGTTGCAGCCCTTTTGAACACTGTAAGGGAAATGACTACAAACGATGAAGGGCAGTGAACTCTCAACGGCCACTGTGATTGCACTGTTTGCTAATAGGGGCAACTTCTTTGTTTCAGAGAACTATTGTCTTTCACAGAGTACAGGGTAAAAAGAAAAGAAGAAATAAAGAAAAAGTATAAAGAAAACCTTTGAAGAGGAAAGAGACAGGTGTATTTTTGGAGTATACTTCCACATGTCAGAGCTACTGCCTGATTAAAACTCCCTCTGACAGTGATGTATTCTTTGAGCACTGTATTCTTTTATAATTATATTCTATGAGTATTTAAATCTGAACAGAATATAACATGATTTTCTTGTCTGAGATTTTGTTAGCAATTGTTTATAATTTCCTATTCCCAGCTAATTCTTTTCTAATTCATTGAACTTCAGATCCTTCTTTATTCTCAGTAAGGAATCAGAGTTTGAGGTTGTAGGTTTTACCTTTTGATATAGTGAGATCTTAAATTTGTTAAGAGCTTATTTCTTTTCCTACCTGGTAATGTAAAAAGAATGAGCTGAAATTTTTCAAGCTTTCTAAAAGCAATTTACTTTAGGACTAAGACTAAGCTACCAAGACTTTAGTCCCACACACATTTAGCATCAAAATGTTATCTCAGTCCTAACTTTGGCATCAGTAGAAAAGTGTAATAAATTAATATGAGGAGTGAGGGGTTGGTGAATACTAATGTATTTGTATGACTTGGATGCAATTTTTGGCACAAGGAACAATAAATCCTAATATGAATCAATACATTAATTCCACATAAAGTATGTATTGTTACATAAAGTTTATATTGTCTACAAAACAGATTCTTTCATTTTATATGAAAAGTGTGTTACATCTTTATCTATTGACCTATTCTTACACAGATACACACATTATTTCATGTACATGATGTGAGAGATATAAAGATACTGTGTTTTATCTTGGATCATTCTTTGGGCAATATTAATATATTTCAGAAACTTTAAAAAGTGATGAAACAAAATAGGCTGAGAAACTTGTCCAGTTACTCTTTTGTTATAGATGTAGACTAATTATATAATATTATCTGTGTGGTTTTTTTCAGTATCTATATGTGAACAGCCACCTGATATTGATTTTGGTGAAATTCTTAGTGTTGAGAAATCAGAATATGTGAAAAGCAACAGAGCACAATATAGCTGCTTTCCTGGATACAAGCTGGCTGGATCTGAATGGATAATATGTGATGGGAGAAGCTGGACACCACCTTCAAAATGTTTGGGTATTTTGAAAGTGTTTCCTTTGCCATGGATTTGGTCTTCAGGATATTTTAATTAATTTCTTGAGATGCCACTGGTTCTATGGGCAAGAGGAATTATTTACTAGGCCTGTGCGAAGTGGCTAGTATTCACTTCGGATTCGGCCGATTTGGGGGACAGTGATTAAATCTGGTGATTTGAATCACTGACCTGAATCAATTCAGCTGAATCACCCAGGTCCATCCCCTGCCCACTCTCCCAGCCCGACAATGGCCCGCCTCAGCTCCCAGCTCTTGGGTTGCGGGGGGAAAGCCGTGACTCACTGGATGCTGCCGGGCATGGGGGGAGGGATCCCTGCTGCCTCCCACTACCCCATGCTGTGTGTGTGGAGGGGGGGCTCTGCATGAACCCCCAATCCCTTCCCCCACTGTCCCAGCCCCCACATGGCTGCTCCACCCGCTGCAGCTCTGGCCCTTTAAGAAAAAAAAAGCCAACTGAGAAAACCCCTGTACTCACCGCTCCTGCTGGTGGGGGACGATCCCCGCTGCCCTGTGCCATTTTGGGGGCTCTGCATGAGCCCCCTGAAGCCCTGAGGCTGCTGTTTTTAAAAGGGTGGGGTTCTGGGGCGGGCACGGCAGCCATGGGGCAGGGGGGGCTGGGGTAGCGCATGGTGGTCAGGGGGCACTCAGGGGGGCAGGGGGAGCATGCAGGAGATGGTGCCTGGCAGGGGTCCCCCCATGGTCCCCTCCCTGCCTCTACTTACCATCCCCTAGTCTGGCTGCAGCTCCCTGCTGCAGCCACCAGGGACTGTCTGAATCATCAAAGCTCTCTGAATCTTTTCCGAAGATTTGGAGAGCTTCGAATTGATTCAGACCTTTTAATTGGTCCCCTGTTTCGATTTGGATTTGGAGATTTGGCCACCAAATAGGGCCGAATCTCCTCCAAATTGAATCATCACCTGAAGCTTTGCACAGCCCTATTATTTACTATCTCATTATTGTATGGAAGTAGTGGTTATGCCTGAATTATAGCTTCTTGTTGTGGGCTACGTGAATGTATGTGACACTGATAGTCAAGTGCGGATCTGGGGGGATGGAGTGCAGTGGTGCAATTGCACCCCTTCTTTGATTCCTAGTCCACATGAAGTTGAAAACCAACTACCTGGCAGTGGAAGCCACATTTCTAGTCAGGCAGCAGTGATGGAGTCAAATGCTTTTATGAATTATTATAGTCTACCTGATTGCTCCTGCACTCTTTATGTTGTAGGTGTTAATGACCCTCTCCTTTTAAATGATTTTGAAGTTCAGCTATTCAAGCTAGCCTTTCTTTTGCAGTTATGCTATGTTAGATGCTCCTGGTGATGTAGTGCCTAGTTCACAGCCCTGAAGACTAACTGTAGGTAAAAACATTAACTGAGGTG
This sequence comes from Alligator sinensis, assembly GCF_000455745.1. Lineage (NCBI taxonomy): Eukaryota > Metazoa > Chordata > Crocodylia > Alligatoridae > Alligator > Alligator sinensis. The sequence goes on along the minus strand of NW_005843273.1, from coordinate 59,134 downwards.
TGGAAATAACTTTTAGTGAAGCACTGGATGCTCAAGAAGGCTAGACTTAGTTTTATGAATTTGAAAAAGATCTCCATTTAATTTTAATGACTGCAGGGCTAATGAAACAACATATTTTGATCATTTTTGTAAAGTTGGTTGTGGGTTTTTATGCATAATATACATTATAGCAAATGAATGCACACTCCAATAAATTTAGCTTTGTTTTTTGCTCTCATCTTAAACTGAATAATGAATCCCTAGGCCACTAGCTTATTGTTTCTAGTTTCCTTTTAACTAGATAAAAATATGCATTGTATTGTATGTGATAATGCACCACACCTCCTGCACCCCACTTTTTAAAATCCTAGCTCTACCCATGCTGATATTTTGAGATTTGACAAGAAAAAAATCCCCCTGCCCTCATGCACACAATTGCCATCATTAGATCTTATAAAACATTCTTTTCAGTGGATGTAATGCGTTTCCCCTAACTGTAGATGTTGCTGAAATAATGACTGTGCATCTTATTTCCCTATGCCTAGAACAGTTTCTTTCATTCAAAACTGCCTAGAAAAATCCCTCACAGCTGATTCTTAGACACATTCCACTACAGATTCTGAGAACAATTTATAATGGTAATTTTATATACTTTTTATTAAAAAAACATAAAAACCAGAAGTAAAATAAAATACAACCCCTCCCCACAAGAAGTTAATGGGAAAACTTATTTGACTGGTTAAATACCCAACCCTAGTTCTAGCTATCTAACTACATGTTGAAAGCATCGACTTTTTATATTATGTGCTAGAAGCATGGCTTCTTTGAGCTTTTTCTGGCCACTCCCATTCTAAATATTTCATAACTGAGATTCTTATTAAGATACAAGATATGGTTCCTACTGTATGCATCATACTTTGTAACAGAAGAATTTAAAGATTTTAAATAAATTATCATTTATTTTTCCCTGTTTTTCCTTAACACGATGTATGATCATGAAGCAGCAACCGGAAGATAAAAAGCTGCTTCTGTCCAAAGGCCGAAGGCATGCAGCAGTGATTCCAAATGATCAAACAATGGAGTTTTCCTGTAGTGGAGGCTATGTCCTCACTGTTCCCTCTGTCAGGAAGTGTATTGATAGGCATCTAGATTTCCCATTGTGCCCCCCTGGTAAGCATTATAAATTGCATACAACTTCTGTGTGTCATTTGAAATAAGGGGAAGGTACTGAAGAAAATCTTACCTGAAAAAAAAATGTTGCATGAGCAAGCATAAAGTTTGGAGTGAAAATAAAATCAAGAATCAAGTCTACCCCTAGCAGTCATTCTGTGGAAGTAGTGATATAATTATTCACACTCCATTCTTGAATGTACCGCCCTCCCCATCAAGTGTGAGCCACAACTGTGCTTTCAATTAGGTTTTGTTTTGATTTTTCTTGCACACAGGGAAGACATGTGGACATCCTCCTGTTTTTGAGAATGGCAATATAATTACAGACTCCAAAAAAGAATACGCCTCTGGCTTCTCTGTGGAGTACAATTGCCAATATATTTACACTATGAAAGGGCAAGATAAATCTTTCTGTAGCAATAGAAACTGGACTGCACCACCAATTTGTGTGGGTGAGATGATATTTTCTACAACATTTTTCTGTCTCTCCCTAAATATATCTGTTATTAGGTAAATGTGCTTTACAATATCCCTTTTGCTGTTAGTTCAACTGTGGAACTATTTGCCACAGGAGCTGTTGAGACTAAAAATTAGCAAGATTAAAGAAAGAGATTAAATTTTTATATAGATAATAAAACTAAGCAGAGTTCTAATTAATGGTAGCAAAAATTTTGGACTGGATATTAAACCTCAAACTTCAGGGGTAAGCCAGTCTTTAAAATGAGAGATCAAGATGAGAGCTTGTATAAGGCAGATTATCCCTTGCCTGTCTATTGTGGGTTCTTAAACATCCCTCTGAAGTATCACTACGAGAGGCAGGATACTTGACTAGATGGACTAGAGCTGATTCACTATGACAGTTCTTATGTCCCTGGCCTGAATATTTTTCTGTTGCTAACTTCAAAAGTGTTTATTAGAAAAACTTGGTGCCATCTTGGTCTTTGGGGAAGAGCAAATCACCTAGCATCTTCGTATAATGAAGGGATCTGGGAGAGGCACCTTGATCCTGGAGTATCAAGTGCCCTGGGACCATGGAGAGTTTCCCTGTTCTGGGGAACTGGAATGACAGGACACAAACAAAACTATGAGCAACTGGGCTCCATGTGCAATTTATACATCCCCAGTGCCTTTAGACCCCAGAATCAAGGAGCCTGATCCTAGGGCCCCTGTGCACTGGGGATGTCAGAAAACTGTGTGTGCTGTCCAGCTATATGCATAGCTTTTAAAGGGTCTAGTGCAATGGGACCCCAGGATTGGGCAGAGGTTCTCTGATCCTTGGGTCCCCATGTACCAGGACATGTAAAAACGCCCATATAGCCTAGCTCTGCTGCATATTTGGTTTTTACTCAATATGGCTCATGGGGACCCGGAATCTGCCTGACCTTGGGGTTCCCATAAGCTACAATGTGCAACTACTCTGCTGGTGCTGGGTTTAACATCCCCAGCAGGGAACTCCTTCGGCTTCCCCTGCCAGGAACTTCTGATTTTCCACCCCCCCCCCCCTTTTCCAGTACACCAACCAGAGCTTTTGAGCGCAAGGTTTTGACAATCAGCTGATTGATCATGATCAGTCACTTGCAAGGCAAGTAGGGTACAATTTGGGTCTAATCCCTGATTTCAGAATTGCTCATTGGAGGTGCAGTTGTTGGGGTGGCCGATCACATCCCATTGCACCTTCAAAATGAACGTTTGCCAGTGGCCGTACAAAGGGAAACTTCACAGTCTTCTTCAGGGCTAAAGGTCCTTTGGTGTCATTCCAGCATTGGTACTCATGAGGGACACAAACTTTTAGTTGTCTTAGATTTTCCTGTAGGCTAGTTTACACTAAGATATTCAGTTGAATTTTTGCATGAGGAAATGTGGAGAAATGCAAACAATCCTAATCAAACTGATGTTTTCAGGTGTCAGACCCAGGAAGAACAAAGAAAATGATTTTTCAAAAGCATGCAGTATTGGTCTAACTCTTTTCTAATTGTAGAAAATGGTAAAACTTCATTGACCTCAGTGAGAACAGATTTGGGCTCAGACTGAGCAGTGAAAAATCCTCTACTGACAGTTTTGTTGGTACATAAATTATAGCCCCATAGTCATTAGTTATACCTTATTTAAGGACTCAGCAACAGAACTGAGTAGTTTTACCTCCAAGTTGCACAAGCTTCCCTTAAGGCTTCTCTTGACAATGACCATGCTCTCCTATATTTTGTACTATTTTCAGGACATGCATCAGGTTTTGAGCCTATGCGAGTATGTGAGTACAGTCTACGTGTGATGTCTGTACAGGACTGAAATATTCTAGAGCATGGATCCTAGTAGAAAATTAAAGTTTCTTAGAATAAAGTATGAAGTGGTGAAAGGCAGGCAGCTGCTGCTTGCCCCCTCTGCCCTGTTCCTCCCTCCCTCCCCCCATCTCCCTTACACACTGCTTCTGCCCCTTCTTCACCCCAGCCTTGGGCCCTTGCCTCCCTTTCCCTCTGTCTCCATGCCCTCCTTCCCCTGCTTGCCCAGCCACCACTGCTGTTGCTCTCTGGACCAGTTAACCCTTCCTTGCCTGCTGTCCTGGGACAGACAGTATGGACAGCCACAAGTAAGTGGAGTAGGAGGGAAGGGAAGGACAGGGCAGTGAATGGGGAATCTGAGGTGCTGGGGAGGATAGGGTGGGGGGGGCAGTGTGCACAATCCAGGCCAGTGGGGATGGAAGGGGAGGGGTGTTTACACTACAGTATAGTTCAGTTTTTTGCAACAGAAGAATTGTTCTGTTGTTCCATAGTCAAAAACAAATTGAAAGCTAAGATCTGGCATTTTCTGAGGGGTGCCTTGTGTCTAAAAAGGTTGAGAAACGCTGTTTTTAAAAGACTGGCTAGCCTATTCCACAGTTTAGCTATCACACCTAAAAGAATTCATGCTACTTAATTGTATTTGATAGCAAATGAAGCAGATAATTAGAGAAGTTCCCACCATGGTTACAGTACAGAAAAGGGTCAGGATCCCATTTGTAATTGGAATATATATTATGTCAAGGAAATTAATAATTTCTGTGAGTTGTCTCTTTCCCAGAATTCAAACCAATTTTTAACGTTTCATTTACTGTTGTTTACTGAAAAGATCATGAGAGAGAGAAAGGGGGGATATTTTTCTTCTTAAAGGATTAGAATAATTCTTTATTACCACTGTCTGATGATGGTCTGTTCTTGTCTACAGTTGGATTTGGCAGGACAGAGTTGTATTGAAATTGTTTGTGTGTTTGCCTGAATGTAATGGTGGTGGTGAGACCATGGGATGTACATATCTGGGGTTCTCTGGTGGGTGAGTGTACTGAACTGCAATACTGTTTACAGTACTTGCTGCCACTTTGTGTCTTGTCATTCATCCAAGTGTAGAAAAAATCATTTAGAAAGTTGATGTAGCATGATACAATTAGAAATTCCCAGCTTGATAACTAGGTTGATAAACAGTTAAATAAAATTTATTGTTCCTTCTTCAATCTCTAACAGCTGATCATAAGTCTTTATCGTTCCTTTATTCTCCTGGTTTCTTCTTTATTATCAAAACTTTGCAAGGATTCAGACAAAGTGAGCTATTCTGAGGACACGCACACGAATGCCTTTAAGTCTAATGGCTGTACACCAGGCATAACAACAGTGAGCTTTGGCCCTTACTGATCTGAGATGCCTTTTTAAGAAACCATTTTAATCTTCTAATGTCATTGACGCATGGTGTCAGCACTTCCTATGATGCTAGTAGCCTTAATATCTGGAATTTTTTCAAGACATGACTTTTGTTTCTTTTTGTAACTTTTGGATTTGATTCATGAACAGCTCCTTGGTGTTAAGTACAGAATCCATCATCTAAGTTATGGTTCCTTACTTGGATAGGGGAAAAAAAACACCCTTATGCTATCCTGCAGAAATGAATCAAAATAATACAGCTTTCAAAAAACGACAGTATCAATACTATGTCACTACTGTAGAATGTCAGTTTTTGGCATGTTGAACTGAGGCTGATACTACTGAACCCATAACCAGAGGAGACTGAATGGTAACCTTGCTGTGATCACCTGACCTGAACTGTCTTTCCTGCTTAGTGAAGGGGGATGGACCCAATGATCTTGCGAGGTCCCTTCCATCCCCTTACAATCTATGAATCTTGCCTTGAAGTTATGTAATTGGTTTCAGGCATGCAACCAGTTTCACGTGTTTAATGTGTGGACAATCCAGGGTTAGGAGCTCCAGGAACTGCCTTAAATTACGGTGTAACAAAGCCCTAAATCAGGCTACTTGTGTTTGGCATATATTAATGAGCAACAGTGGCATTGCCTATAACATGGCCTTTCATTTATTAATTTTAACAGGGTTTTTTTCTAATTCCCTAACAGTCAAAACAGTATTTGAGAATTACTTGCTAGAACAAATACCATATCAAAGAGTTTATTTCAATCAGCAGGAGCTATTGACATGATCAAGGATATTGCAGGACTGTTTTTGAAGTAGGAAAACATGCAGGTAGGGGAAGAAAAAAGGTTGACAGCAGGAACTGCAGTGAACTGCTCCATGTGTCATCTACATGTATTAAGTGCATGTATATTTTAAGCTTTATTTGAGTAGGCCGAGATTTCCTAATTCTATAATAAATGAATTCTCATTTTTTTATTATGATGTCACCCAGCCCCAGCATCCCACCAATTAAAAAAAAAGCAAAAGCAAAAAAAAAAGCCCTGCACTCACTGGCAGTAACAGCTGCCATTGGGACACTGAGGTCTCCTGTCAGAGCCCTCCTGCACAGCATGGGGCAGCAGGGACCAGCCCTGGCTGCCTGAGACCCACACTCCACTGCCTCATTGCACGGGTATGGATGGGGTTGACAGGGCACTGCGCAGCTCTGCTTGTGGTCAGGCACCTGGGGGCGCTGCAGCTGTCACCCGGGGCCTGGCACCACTCAGCCTGTGTGGCCCCAGCTGTCTGACAGTGTGCAGAGCTGCACGGCACCCTGCTGACCCGGGCAGCACCCACACAATTGGGCAGCGGTAGTATGGGTGCCAGGCAGCTGGGCCCGGTCAATGCTGGCCCCCGCTGCCTCGTGATGTGTGGGGGGGCTCTGCCAGGAGGCCCCACTGACCCTGACAACAGCTGCTACCACCAGTGAGTGCAGGGGGGTTTTTTGTTTGTTTTTTTTTAATTGCTGGGATGCTGGGGCTGGGTGGAGCAGTGATTGCAGGGGAGGGGGTGGCTCACAGGGCAGGCGGGAATGGGGCTGGGTGGAGCAGCCATCGGGGGCAGGTGGGGGATCGGGCTGAGTGGGACAGCAATTGAGGGAGCTGCAGGAGCCAATGGGTGATGGGACTGGGTGCAGCAGTGATCTGGGGGGCCTTGGGGAGCAGGCAGGGGATGGGGCCAGTGGGGGTCCACCCATGGTCCCCTCCTCTCATCCAGCCCCACCCGCCCATTTACCAGCACAGAGCATGGGTCCAGCTCCCTGAGGCTGGCATGGTCCCCCACCCGCCGGGGAAGGGAGGCGGCTTTGGAGCTCCCTGCCCTGGCAAACAGCATGCTTCAGCATCAGGGTGAGGGCCAGCCATAGAGACACTCTGGCTGGCTACCAGAGCATCTCTGTGGAGGACCGGAGCCTCTGGTTGCCTCAGGGCATGGTCCTGGATATCTAGGGGTCTAGTTTTGCCGTTGCACTGCAAATTTGCAGCACGGGGAATTTTTTTTTGTGCCTGCATGTGCCTCTTGCAGCGTCTCAAAGGGCTTTAAGTTGCTGTACAAGGCACATACACACTTTTCTGGATGCACCCCTGGGGTCCTTTCTCACGTTCCTATGATCCCATGATCCAAGATACAGTGTGGGTTGTCGTAAATAACCTGCAGAGCAGGGCTGTACACTGTGTTCTTTTATTTCTTCCAAATTTCTGTCACAGATTATTCTTCTGTTAGGATTCACCCTGTCCCCTGACTGCTATGTTATTTTATTTTTGTATGTGTTTGTATACTTTCCTGTTTATTTTATTTAATTAATAATATAATTTAATTTAACCTTGGGTTTGTATTGATATATCTCAGTCTTGTATTTCTCAGTCTTGTTTCCTTTCCTTCTGTTTCTGTTGTTTCTCTGCTTCCAGAACAGGAGTGTTTTCCTCAAAATAAGATGTACTTTCTCTTACAAGGTGTCACCATGGAGCCTGTCTTGGACTAGTTTTTTCCAACTTGCTGTGTCAGTGCCATACTTAATGTTTGCCTTGAGGGTGTCCTTGAAGTGTTTTCTATGACTCCCACTTGTCCTTTGTCCTTCTTTTAGCTGGGAGTTTAGCAGTTGTTTTGGTGGATGCACATCAGGCATCTGCACACAGTGCTCTGTCCACCACAGCTGATGTTGTATAATCAACGCTTCCATACTGCTGTTAGCATTGGTGAGGACCCTGGCATTTATGTGACAATCCTCCCATTTTATGCCAAGGATCTTCCAGAGGTAGCACTGGTGATGGGATTCCAGGCTTATGAGGTGGTCCCTGTAGGTCTCCCAACCTTAACAGCCTCATCTGTGTAGTAGGAGCTTTGTTTGAGCCCTGATGTTGTGATCATTGAACACATGATTCAGTCTTTTGAAGGTAGAGCTGGCACATTGGATCCTATACTAGATATTCTCATTGATGTTGGCCTTTGAAACATGGCTTTAGAGGCATGCAGTGTTCAATATTCTACAGCTCCTGTCCATCAATGAGAATCTTTGCCGGGGAAGTTGATTGGTCCAGAGCAGGCTGGTGAATACCTTTGTTTTTTCAATGTTAAGGGTCAGTCCCAGGCATGGCTATGCTTGAGAGAAGCAGTTAAGGGCTGTTTGTAGGTCCTCCTCTGTATGTGCCACAGATTTATTACGAGTCTGCCAGCAAGAGTGTGTTGTTTTTTTCTGTGTGTTGTTTTTTAAATCTGTGTTGTTTTTTCCCCTTTTTAAAAGGATAGTTCATTTTCAGCCAACCAGAGAGTTCTCTCAAAAATCCCACTCTGGCCCCCAGCTGCCCAACCTGGTTGTTAGGATTTTGTTAATTGCCCTCAACCTCAACAGTATACCTCACATGGCTGCTAGCTACCATCATTTTCACACAAAACATGCTTGAGTGAGTCTCACTGACCTTCCCAAGATAGATATAGTATCTGCTCATCACTCAGCAAGGCATGCTTAGGTTGCATTTTGAAAATTTCCCTCCTGCACTACAAGGGTATTACACTTCCACAGTCCTTTAAAGTGCTGTATGCTTAGTAGTGAGGGTTTGAAAGGGAGCTAGAGGGACCCAAACTCACATTTTCACATCTGTTGTGTTATTCATGAAACAGGTTCTGACAAGAATCCTGAGAAAATGAGAAGGAACTTTGTTCCTTAGTGCAAAGTCACTAAGTGACAAGTGGCAAGTCACTAAGGAACAAGTGGAAAACCTACAACAGGCAAGTGATGTTAAAGGCAACAAGAAGGCGTTTTGTTAATAAGTCTGAAAATGGATAAAAAAAAAACTATCAAAGGAACTGTGGGTTCATTGTTCAGTAAGCAGGGTGAGCTATTATGAGAAGATGCAAAGAAGGCAGTGCTGCTCATTTTTTCTCAGTCCTCACACACACACAAAAGGGACTTCAATTGGATAGGTAACAAAATACAAATCAACAAAGGAAAGGGTGGAAGATTGTGCCTACTAAAGAGCACATTGGAGAGTTTGGGATAAATTTGCATGAATTTAGGTCAGTAGACTGTGATGGAATTTATGCCAGTGTGTTGAATGAACTGGCTGAAGAAATCTTCAAGCTATGGGCAATAATATTTACAAAGTCAAGGAAGAGAAATGAGAACCTAGAGCAGTAGTTCCCAACCTTGGGTCACAAAAGCAATGCCAGCAGTGCCACACACAAAGGGCGAGCCATGCTACATGCTGGCAGCTCCTCCGTCCCCACCCCTTGGTTGCCGCTGCCTCCTCACTCTGCTCCAAGCAGTGGGTTGTGGCAAAAAAAGGTTGGGAACTACTGACCTAGAGTACCAGGCAAGGGCTGATGTAAAGCTCATCTTTAAAAAAGAGAATGGAGAACCAAGGGAATTATAAATCAGCAAGCTTGAATTCTGCACTTAAGAAGATGTTGGAACAAATCATAAAAATACTAATTTGTAAAGACCTGAAGGAGGAAGTAGTGGTCATTAGCAGCTAGCATAGATTAGTTAAGAATGAAACCTGCCAAATCAATCACTGTTTTTCTTTGAAAGGTAACTGGTTCAGTGGAGAAATAATATAGTTCAGGAGTGGTCCATTATTTTGGCTGGAAGTCTGCTTAACGAGTTTTGGTGAGCTGTTGAGGGCCATAAGGGTAGCGCTGCCCCTTAACAGGTGCCCTGCCTGTTGGTCACCATCTTGGGACTAAAAGTCCTGGCCCTAACCCCTGACTTTTGCCACCAGAAATTCCTCCCCTTGCCCTGGAAGTACTCCTTTTGGGAGCTGGGGGCGTAGTTGCCATCTGGAAACTGGGAAACCCCCCGCACAAATTTTATACTAAAAAACCCAAGCATCTACTATAACTTATTTACATTTTATTTTTAAAAAAAGTCCTGACTTATGTGCGTCTGTGTAGTGTATCTAGAGGCAATTGCATAATAGGTTAAATACAGTCTTACTCTTGTACATTGTGTGTGGGAGGGGTATGGGGGTGTATGTGGAGCCTCTGGTTGGGGAGTGGGTGTGGGTATGGTGAGTAGGATGTGTGGGGGAGGGTGTGGAGGGGTGTGGGATATGTGGGTGGGGTGTGTGGGAAGATGTGGGTTTGGGTATGGGTATGGTGGGGTGTGGGTGGGAGTGACACATGGCGTGTGGGGGCTGTGAGAGGGTGTGGGTGTGTGGCATTATGGTGTGGGTGTGTGTGCAGATCTGTGGGGGGGGGTCATGGTTGGTGGGTGGGAGTGTGTGTGAGGGCTGCGGGAGGGTGTGGTGGGAGGTAGGGAACCATCCCCATCCATCCCATCTCAGCTGCAGTGCGTAGTTCCCAGCTGCAAGGCTTGGACCCATATGGCATGACATGGGGCTGCCCTGGTCTCACCTGGCACAACACAGTTCCAGCTGCAAAGCCAGGGACTGCCTGGCATGGAACAGAGCCAACCTGTCCCATCCCATCTTAGCAGCATGTGGTTCCTGGCAGCAAGGCAGGAACTCATGTGGTGTGGCATAGAGCTAGCTTGGCCCAGCCCATCCTTTCTGAGCCACAGCACATGGGTCCCAGCCTTGCAGCAGGAAACTGAGTGCTGCCAAGAGGGGATAGGCCGAGCTGGGCTGGCTCCGTGCTGTACTGTGCAGTTCCTGACTGCAAGGCCAGTCCCACATGACAGTGTCATAACTAAACTGGAGAAATATGGGCTGCATAGAATTACTGTTTGGTAGATATGTAATTGGTTGGAAAAACTGGAAGCAAATTGTAACTATAAATCAATTGAAATGGAACCTCAGGAGGTCTCAAGTGGAATTCTACAGTAGCCTATTTTAGGTCCAGTGCCTTTTAACATTTTACTACAGTTGGGTTGGAGGCTGAAAGAGAAATCTTTCTGATCAGGTCTGCACATGACACAAAACAGAGAGGCTTCAAAAACTGGGGAGGATAGGATGAGAATTCAGAAGGATGTTAGTAAATTTGATAACTGTGTTCCAGTATAGTGCTGCTTGGCACAGCAGTTGAGCAGTATAGATATCCCTATTCAGACTTCTGCTGTTTGTTCATTTGTGTGGTGTTGAGGTCTATCTTGAACTGGTGGTAACCTTTGTTCATCTAGGTGGCTATGCTCTGTGGCTTTTCAGGTGACTTCACAAGAAGTTATTAATCATTCTAACAGATTACTCAGAGAATCCAGAGGAGGACAGTAAAAAGAAACAGCCTGTTTAAACAAGGAAATATTAATAATATTTGTAGTCTGCATATTATGGAAATTGCCTTAAAATGAACCACAACAAAACATGATTTACCAAATTCTAAGGGGCTATGTGGTCAGCAATCTCCTAATCAGTGTTTATAAATGCTTGCCTTTGTACAATGAGAGTTTTAATTGAACGGTCCTTTCTTCCTAGTACTGCTAGCATGTGGAAAAAAACTTCATGCTGAAAATACTGCTTTTTAACAGTGTGTTCTGGAGGAGTAATCTTCAGATCAGTTAAGGAGAGGTTGGATGGGATTGGTTAGATAAAAGGAGAGGGGAAAAAGGGAAACTAGTCTCAGGATCAGGGGAAAAGAGGGTAAAAGGAAGATATATGTGACTTTCCATGGTGACCCTTAATGTTTTTAGATTCTCTTAGGATGCTTAGACAAAGAAAACCTGCTTGGCTTTTGAGCATTGTTAATGCTGTGATGAAAACCATTGTGGGAAATACAAATTTAGCGTACGGAAGGCCAAGCACTGAGCTAAAACTGTCACTGGCCAAGTCTACATGGGATGCTAGAAACGCAGAAGACTAATTTTACCTCACAGTAGTGTGTCATGGTGAAAGCTGTACTAATGCACATTAGCGTCACCTAAAAGATGTGCCCTAGCACTACTGTGCAGTAGTGTTGATTACTGCGAATTAATTTAATATCTGTTATTACAAGTACTAAACTTAATGTGCCATCATTACGGCACATTAATGCATGTGTAAACATGCCCAATGTTAGGTAAAAAAAGGTTGAAGGTTCACCTCAGTCAGCTTAGTGTTGCTTTTATTTTCTTCTGCACAAACATCTCCTAGATTATGATGAGGGAAGGAACTTCATGTAATGATGGATCAGACTTAAAAAAAAGTCCCCAAGGAGGACTATACTACAACAGCACATGCTTGCAGGGAACAGATCAGAAAGGCTGAGGCAGTGACTGAACTTAAATTATCAGTGGAAATCAAGGACAATCGGAAATCAAGGACTTTAAACTAGCTTTGCCGGGGGATGGGGCCACAGGGGGAAATGATGACACTTCCCAGCCAAGACAGGTGATGAGCACAAAAAGTACCCAGGTAAGTGGCAGGGGCCCAGATAGTCCTGGGATCGGGGGCGGGGGTGCATACACCAGCAGGAGGCCTTAAATGCCTCTACACTAATGCTTGTAGTATGGGGAACAAGCAGGAGGAACTTGCCCTCCTGCTAGATAACCCAAACCCGGACATAGTGGGGCTCACTGAAATGTGGTGGGATTCAATCCATGGCTGGGTGCTAAACATCAAGGGTTATAGGCTGTACAGGTGGGATAGAACGGGGAGGAAAGGCGGGGGTGTGGTGCTCTATGTCAAAGAGCAATACACGTCCTCAAAAAACAGCATGGGGTCAGAGGAGGGGCAGACTGAAGTGCTCTGGGTTAGAATTCAAGGGGGTTAGGGGGAGAGGGACTTAATGGTGGGTGTCTACTACAGACCGCCCAACCAGGGGGAAGAGCTGGACTGGGAATTCTCAGGTCAGCTCGTGGAGGCAGGTAAGTCAAGGGATGTGGTCATCATGGGTGACCTAAACTACCCATACATCTGCTGGGAGGAGTAGTCAGCCAGGTCTGACCACTCTCATAGGTTCCTAGCTGAGATTCAGGACCTCAACCTAACCCAGGAAGTGCACAGTCCCACCAGGGGAAATGCCTTGCTGGACCTGGTCCTGGCCACAGGCGATGAGCTGGTGAGGGGACTGCAGGTTCTCGACCACCTGGGTGATAGTGATCATTGCCTACTGGAATTCACCATCCAGCGCAGGGTGTCAAAGGCCTGCAGCAAGACAGCAGCCCTGGACTTCAGGAGGGCTGATTTCAATGAGTTAAGGAGATTAGTCAGTGAGGCACTGAGGTCCCAGAGGGGAGGGGAGGGGAGTTGGGAGTCCAAGAAGAGTGGTCGTTCCATAAGGAGACCATCCTCCAAGCCCAAAGGATGACAGTCCCAATGCAAATCAAAGGGGGCAAGAGTGCTCAAAAGCCCCCATGGTTCAACAAAGGCATTCAGGAATGTCTGAAAGCTAAAAAAGAGGCATACACCTAATGGAAGGGAGGGGCCACCACCAAGGAGGATTATACCTCCATTGCTCAAGACTGTAGCGGGGCTGTTAGGAAGGCTAAGGCAGAGACAGAACTGGGACTAGCGACCTGGATCAAAGATAAGAAGTCCTTTTTTTAAATACATAGGGAGTAAAAAGAAGGCACTGGGTAACATGGGGCCCCTGCAGGACATGTTTGGAATAGCTGACCTCTTTAACAAATTCTTTGCCTCCATTTTTCTGAACAGGGACCAGAACATCCCCCCCACTGGGATTCCAGATGGACCCAGAAGAGGCACAGCCAGGCCCAGGGTCAGTGAGGACCTAGTCAGGGAACTTCTGGAGGGACTGGACATGTTCAAGTCAGCAGGTCCAGATGATCTCCACACCAGGGTGCTGAGGGAATTGGCAGAGGTCATTGTGGGACCCCTGGCACAGCTTTACAAGCACTTGTGGTGCTCTGGCCAATGTGGTCCCCATTTCCAAAAAAGGGAGGAAAGAGGACCCAGGAAACTATAGGCCGGTTAGTCTTACCTTGGTCCTGGGGAAGCTGTTTGAGAAAATTATCCAGGAGCACATCTGTGAGGGACCAGCAGGGGAGATTATGCTTGGGGGCAACCAACATGGGTTCATTAGAGGTAGGTCCTGTCAGACCACCCTGGTTGCCTTCTATGACCAGGCCACAAGATCCTTGGATGCAGGTGTCATGGTGGACGTAGTCTTTCCTGACTTTAGGAAGGCCTTTGACACTGTCTCTCGCCCCATTCTCATTAAAAAGTAGTCCCTCTGATTTCTACCCAATGCTGCTAGATCAGAAGTCACTACAGGACTCTGGGTAAAAGGGTGAGGGGGTCTGGGGCTCAGGTTGTGTTCTCACCAATCCCTCAGGTCAAGGGATTAAAAAATTAGGCGACTGTAGTGTTGATGCCTACACAGTCAAATGGGTCACAAATTGGCTGGAGGGCCACACCCAGAGAGGCGGTGGATGGGTCATTTTCGACCTGCAGGGAAATGGGCAGTGGGGTTCCCCAGGGCTCGGTCCTTGGGCCCGCAGTGTTCAACATCTTCATCAGTGACTTGGACAAGGGGGTGAAAAGCACATTGTTCAAATTTGAAGATGGTACTAATATGTGGGGAGAAGTGGGCATGCCAGAAGCTAGGAATAGGCTGCAATCAGACCTGGACAGGTTACAGGGGTAGGTGGATGAGAACAGGATGGGTTTCAATACTGACAAGTGCAGGGTACTGCACCTAGGGAGGAAGAACTAGCAACATACCTACAGGCTGGGGAATGTCCTTCTCATCAGCACAGAGGCAGAAAAGGATCTTGGACTTGCTAGTGATTCCAAGATGAACATGGGCTGCCAATGTGAGGACGTGGTCAGTATGGCTAACCGTACCTTGTCATGCATCCACAGATGCATCACAAGCAGGTCCAAGGAGATGATCCTCTCTATGGAACATTGGTCAGGCCGCAACTGGAGTACTGTTTCCAGTTCTGGGTGCCGCACTTCAGGAGGGATGTGGACAGCATTGAGAGGGTCCAAAGGAAGGCCACTCGCATGATCAGGGGGCAGCAGGGCAGGCCCTACGAGGAGAGGCTATGGGACCTGAACCTGTTCAGCCACCACAAGAGAAGGCTGAGAGGGGATCTGGTGGCTGTCTATAAACTTACCAAGGGGGACCAGCAGGGAATGGGAGTGACCCTGTTCCCCCGAGCACTACCAGGAGTAACTAGGAATAATGACCATAAGTTGACTGAGAGTAGGTTAAGGCTAGACATCAGGAAGCACTACTTCACAGTTAGACTGGCTAGGATCTGGAACCAACTTCCAAGGGAAGGGGTGCTAATTCCTACCCTGGGGATCTTTAAAAGGAGGCTAGATAATCACCTAACTGGGGTCATTTGACCCCAGCATTCTTTCCTGCCTAGGCAGGGGGTTGGACTTGATGACCTGCTCAGGTCCCTTCTGACCCTACCAACTATGAAACTATGACAACAAGAAATCCTTCTTTAGGTATGTACATAACTAGAGGAAAACAAGTGGGAGTGTAGGGCCATTGCTCAGCAACTCAGGACAGCTGGTTACTGGCACTCAGGAGAAAACTGAAGTCCTGAATGACTACTTTGCTTTGGTATTTCACTGGGCCAAGGGGAAAATCATGCCAGATAGGGTACAGAATGGGCTTAGTAGGAATAACCACCTTCCTATTATTGACATAGGACTGGTGCATGATCAATTAAAAAAAATAGGCATATATAAGTCAGCAGGACTGGATGGACTTCATCCAAGAGTGCTGAAGGAGCTGGCCGAAGTCATCAAGGAACCCCTGGTGAAACTCTTCCAAAACTCGTGGTGCTCTTGAGAGGTCCCTGAGGACTGGAAGAGGGCCAGTGTTGTGCCCATCTTCAAGAAGGGGCAGAGAGAGGACCTGGGTAACTATAGGCCAATTAGCCTAACTTCTATCCCAGGGAGAATCCTGGAAAAAATCATTCAGGAGTCTGAGAGAGAGGCTTGCAAAAGGCAGGTTTCTGAGTGACAGCCAGCATGGCTTCATTGTGGGCAGATCTTGTGTTACCAATCTCATCTCCTTCTATGACCAGGTAATTTGCCACCTGGATAAGAGAGAGGAGGTTGACACTGTATACCTTGGCTTCCAAAAGGCCTCTGATCTGGTATCCCATGATGTTCTCATGAGAAAAGTGGAGGATTTTGGGCTTAATTGCATGACAGTCAGGTGGGTAGGAAGCTGGCTATGGGGTAGGACCCAGAAAGTTATAAATAAATCTGTCATCTTGATGAGAAGTGGCCAGTGGTGTCCCTCCGGGGTTGGTGCTTGGTCCAGTGCTGGGGGTGAAGAGCTCACTGGCTAAGTTCATGGATGACACCAAGTTATGGCTGTGTGTGGTCACAATTGAAGACAGGCTGCAGATCCAGGCAGACCTAGACAGGTTAGCAAGATGAGTGGATTAGAACCAGATGAAGTTCAATATCGAGAAATGTAGAGTTCTCCACCTGAGGATGAACAATCCCCAACACACCTGTTAGACCCTGACTCCATGCGGCGCTCAACAACTAGAGAGATGGTCCAATTACCCATGGATCCTGTTACTTATTTGCCAGAGCAAGCAGGGAGCAAACACCAGCTCACATTGCTTGCAACAGTTTTATTCAGAATGGAGACAGCTTCAGACTAGCTCTCACACCAATGGAATATGGGGAGCCGCCTTGAACATTGGTTCTTTTCACATTGTATACACCTTGGTTCATAAATATTAACATTTACTCTGCTCTTGTTCCACCTCTTTCTCCTCCCATCTCAAACTCCACCTCTGTTTACTGTTTACTTCATTAACATGGAATTGCCCATGCATTTCTTTCGTTTACATGCCTCTCTGCTAAGAGGGCATGTGTAAGACCATGAACTCGGGTACTCTCGGTCACTTGCTGGTTGTTTCTTGTTCTTTGCTGATTTCAGCACTATCTCCAAGGTTTGGCTTCTTTCTTATTTCCTGATAATAGCTGGTGGGTTGCATCTTGTCCTTCTTACATAACAAGCTCTAATACTACTTTGTTTAGAAAACTGCTCGCTTAAGCATTTGCAAAGTTAGTTACTTTTAATATATCCTCCAGTCTTGTGACTGGCAGCTTTTTGCTGAGACACAGGACAAAGCCTTCATTCAGCTGCACACTCAGCACCCCCATATTCCATATTGTTATCCCAACATCCAAAATCCATATCGTTACCCTAACAACTTTACCCAGCATTGGTGAGACCACAGCTAGAGTACTGCATCCACTTCTGGGCACTGCACTTTAACAAGGATGTGGCAAAAATTGAGAGAGTCCAGAGCAGAGTCACCCATCTATTCAGAGACTTGCACAGCAAGCCATACGAGGAAAAGCTGAGGGACCTGGGACTCTTCAGTCTAAAAACGAGAAGGCTGAGAGGGGACTTGGTTTCAGCTTACCGCTACACACCAGGGGAGTACATCAAGGGCTTGGCGGACATCTCTTCACCAGGGCAACCTTGGGGAAAACCAGGAGTAATGGCCACAAACTCCTAGAAGATGGTTTCAGGTCCAACATGAGGAAAAACTTCTTCATAGTTAGGGTGTCCAGATTGTGGAATAAGCTCCTTCCAGAGGCAGTGAAATCACCTACTCTGGAAATCTTCAAGAGGAGACTAGACAGTTACCTTGCTGGGGTCACCTGACCCCCAGTTATCTTTTCTCTTTGGTGAAGGGGAGCTGGACCTGATGATCTTTTGAGGTCCCTTTCAGCCCTTACAATGTATGAAAAAAAACCTTGGATGCCATTCATGGTGGAGTTTACACACCTTATCTCTGTGCCTTGATGTTGAAAGACAGTTAGTTGCCAGAGGTATGGTAAGGAGTGGGAAAAAAGATAAAAGGTCAATCTGACAAAACAGCTGAGGAAAGAATCAAGAGAGGAGCAGAACTCCATATTGGCCATTTCACGCACTAGATTCAATTTCTGGAGGTTCAAAATGACTTTGCTGAGATTCATCCTAATTCAGATCCTCTTAGCGTACTCTTCCCAGAAGGCAGGTAAGATGCCAAATGAATCAGGATACAACAGTGTTATAGCACAGCTCTTGCTATAGGGGGATAATAAGTGTGCCTAGTAAAGTCCAAAGTCCAGAAAAATATTTTCTAGTTCTGCTG